>NW_026694981.1:0-132341 GCF_021218885.2 Marmota monax | reverse complement strand
AAACTTAACACTAAATCTAACCCTCACCCCTAATTCTAACAGTAACGCTAACCCTAAACCTAATCCCAACACTAACTCTAACACAAAAATTGACACTAACATTAACCCTAACTCTAACCTAATCCGAACTGTAACTCTAACCAAAAAATAACCCTAACCCTAATCCTAACTCAAAAATTAAACCTAAACCTAACACTAACCCTAACCCTAACCCTAAAACTAACCTTAACCTTAAACCTAACCTTATCACTAACCTTAACGTAACCCTAATCATAACACTAACCCTAAACATAACCCTAAGCCTAACACTAACTATAACCCTATCCCTAACTCTAACACTATAATAAACCCTAACCCTAACCCTAACATAAACACTAACACTAAAACTATAATTAACCCTATCCCTCACCCTAACCCTAATCCTAACCCTAACACTCATAGTAACACTAACACTAACATGAACACTAATTCTAACCATAACACAAATCCTAACCCTAATCCTAACCCTAACCCTAAACCTAACCCTAAACCTAAAACTAATTTTAACCCTAATCCTAAACCTCAATCCAATCCTAACCCTAACCCTAACCCTAACAGTAACCCTAATCCAAACCATAAGCCTAACTCTAACACAAACCCTAAGTCTAACGTAACCCTAAACATAACACTAACACTAACTCCAACACTAACCCTAACACTAACATTAACCTTAACACTAACTGTAACCCTAACTCTAACAATAAACCGAAACCCAAACTCAATCATATCACTAATTATAACCCTAAACATAACCCCCCAAATAACACTAAACCTAACCCTAAAAATAACCCCAAACCTAACACTAACCGTAACCCTAAACACAGTCCTCACCCTAACACTAACACTATTCCTAACTCTAACCCTAACACTAACAGTAATATTAACTCTAACTCTAAACCTCATCATAATCCTATCACTAAACCTAACAATAATTCTAACCCTAATTATAACCATAATCTTATACGTAACCCTAACACTAACCATAACCCTGACCCTAATCCTAACTCTAACTAACCCTAACCCTAACACTAACCTAATACTAAACCTCAGGCTAACCCTAAACCTAATCTTTACCCTAACACTAACCCTAACCATAACACTAACTCTAAACCTAACACTAACTCTATACCATAACACTAACACTAACCATAAACCTAACCCTAAACGTAACCATAATACTAACCCTAACACTAACACTAACTCTAAACCTATCCCTAACCCTAACAGTACAATTAACAGTAACCCTAACCCTAACACAAACCTAACACTAAACCTAACCCTAACACTAACACTCCCTCTAACCCGAACCCTAACACAAACTCTAAATCTAACACTGACACTAACACTAACCCTAATCATAACCCTTACCTTAACCCTCAATAAACCTAAACTTAACATTAGCCCTAACCCTAAAAGTAACCTTAACCCTAACACTAAATTTAAACCTAACCGTAAACCTTATCCTAACACTAACCCTAACACAAAACTTAACACTAACCCTAACCCTATCCTAATCCTAAGTGTAACCATAACACTAACAATTACCCTAACCCTAATATTAACTCAAACCCTAAAACCTAAACCTAAAAATAACCCTAACCCTAACCCTAACTCTTACCCCAAAACTAACCTTAAACCCAAACCTAACCCTATCACTAATCTTAACTCATAACCTAACACTAATCTTAATCTTAACAATAATCAAAACACTAACCCTAAACCTAACCCTAACCCTAAAACTAACTCTAAACCTATCCCTAAACCTAACAGTATAATAAATCCTAACCCTATCCCTTACACAAAACTAACACTAAACCTAACCATAAACTTATCTTTCTCCCTAAGCTTAACCCTAACCCTAACACTCATCGTAACCCTAATACTAACACAAACACTAATTCCAACCCTAACACTAACCCTAACCCTAAACGTAACCCTAAAATGAACCTTAAACTTATCCCTAACCCTAACCTTAAAACTAACCCTAACACTAACCATAAACTAACCCTAAACTCAACCCTAAACCTAACTGAAGCCCTAACCCTAACCCTAACCATAACAATAAACCTAACCCCAAACCTAATCCTATCACTAATTATAAACCTAAACATAACACAAAACTTAACAATAACCTAAACCTAACCATAACTCTAACCCTAACACTAATCCTAACTCTACCCCTAACCCTAACACTAACATTAATTGTAATTCTAAAACGAATCATAATCTTTACACTAAACCTAATCCTTATTCTAACCCAAAAATATAACCCTAATCTGATCCGTAACACTAACACTAACCCTAACCCTAACCCTTACACAAACCCTAAACCTAACTAACCCTAACCCTAACACTAAGCCTCAACCTAACCCTAAACCTAACACTTACCCTAACCCTAATCCTAATACTAACCCTAAACATAACCCTTACCATAACACTAACCCTAACCATAACCCTAAAACTAACACTAATCATAAACCTATCCATAACCCTAACCATAACACTAATTCTAACCCTAACCCTACCACCAACTCTTACCCTAACCCTAACACTAACTCTAACCTATTCCTTACCCTAACACTATAATTAACCCTAACCCTAACCCTAAAACAAATCTAACCCTAACCCTAACCCTAACACTAACACTCACACTAACCTGAACCCTAACACAAACTCTAATTTGAACACTAACACTAACCCTAACCTTAATCCCAACCTTTACCTTAACCCTAATATTAAAACTAAACTTAACCCTAACCATACCCTAAAATAATCCTAATTCTAACCCTAAATCTAATTGTAACACTAACCCTCAACCTAAATCTAATCCTATCACTAACCCTAACACTAACGCTAACACACAATTTAACACTAACCCTAACCTAATCCTAAATCTAATTCTAACCCTAACCCTAACACTAACAATAATCCTAAATCAAACCCTAATCCTAACCCTAACCCTAACCCTAACCCTTACCCTAACACTAACCTTAACACTAAACCTAACCCTATCTGTAACCTTAACTCTAACCCTAACCCTACCAAACAGTAACCCTAAACCTCACTGTAACTGTAACACTAACTCTAAACCTATCACTAACCCTAACATTAGAATTAACCCTATCCCTAACCCTAAAACGAACACCAACACTAAACCTAATCCTAACCATAACCTTTACCCTAAACCTAACCTTAACGTGAACCCTAATTCTAAACTTAACACTAACCCTAACACTAATACTAACCCTTATTTAACCCTAATTTTATCCGTAAACTTAACCCCAACCCTAACCCTAAAACTAACCCTAACCCTCATTCTAACCATACCATTAACCCTAAACCTAAACCTAATGCAAAATTTAACACTAACACTAACCCTAATCCTAACATAATCCTAAACATAACCCTAACCCTAACCCTAACCCTAACCCTAATCCTAACTCAAATTCTAAAACTAAGCCTAAAACTAACCTAACCCTAAGCCTAACACTAATCCTAACCAATACCCTAACACTAACCTCAACTGTAACCCTAACATTAATACTAACCTTAAACCTAAACGTAAACCTACCCTAACACTAAACCATACATATTCGTAAACCAAACACGATCCCTACCACTAACCCTTACCCTAACCCTAAACCTAACACTAATTCTAACGTTAACCCTAACCCTAGCCATTATACTAACCCTAACCCTAACCCTAAGATGAACCATAACCCTAAGCCTAACTCTAACCCTGACCTTATCCTAAACCTAACCCTAACCATAACACTAACACTAACCCTAAACCTAACCCTAAAACTTAACTTAACCCTAACCTTAACACTAACCATAACACAAACCCTACAACTAACACTAATCCTAATACTAAAATTAATTTTAACCCTAACCTTAACCCAAACAATGACACTAACACTAATCGTAAACCTAACCCTAATCCTAAATCTAACACTAAACTTAACCCTATTACTTACCCTAAACCTAAAACTTACCCTAACCCGAACACTAAACCTAACCCTAACCATAACCATAACACTAATCCTAACACTAACCCTAACCATTCCACTATGCCCGATCCTAAACCAATCCCTCACCCCAACCCTAACACAAACCCTAAACCTAATCCCAGCCTTAACACTAACATTAATCCTAACCCTAACCCTAACACTAACACTAACATTAACTCTAACTCTATCCCTAAACCAAACCCTAACCCAACCATAATCCTGACCCTAATCTATCCCTAACCCTCACCCTTTACTAACCCTAATGATAACCCTAACACAAACACTAACCCTAACCCTAAATCAAACCCTAACACTAAGCGTAATCCTAAACCTAACCCTAAACTTATCCCTAAACCTAACCCTAAACATAAATGTAACTCTAATCGTAAGGCTATCCCTAACCCTCACACATACCCTAAGCCTAAACCTAACCACAACACGAAGATTAACCCTAAAGCTAACCCTAAACCTAACACTAACCTAACCCTAACCCTAACCCTCACCTTAACCCTAAACCTAACCCTAACCCTAATCCTAACACTAACCCTAACACTAAACTTAAACCTAAATGTAACCCTAACCCCAAAACTAAAAGTAAACCTAATCTTGAACCTAACCCTAACACTAACCCTAACCCTAATCGTAAACCTAAATTTAACACTAACCCAAACTGTAAACCTAACCCTATCATGAACCATAAATCTAACACTAATTATAACATAACCCTAAACCAAACCATAACCCTAACATAATCCTATCCCTTACCCTAACCTGAAACCTAACACTAACTGTAACCATAAGCCTAACCATAAAACTAACCATAACCCTAACACAAAACTTAACCCTAACCCTAACCCTAACACAAACCCTAACCCTAATCGTATACCTATCAACTACAATAACCCAAACCACAACCCTAACTTTTACCTAACCCTACCACTAATGCTTACCTAACCAAACCCAAATCCTAACACTAACACTAACCTTAACACTAACCCTAACTGTAACCCTAACACAAACCCTAAAGCTAACCATACCACTAAGCCTAACCCTCACCCAAACCATAACCCCAACCCTAACACTAACCCTAAACTTAACCCTTTTCCTAACCCTAACAGAAACTCTAACCCTAAGTCTAAACCTAACCCTAACAGTAACCCTAACCCTGACTTTAATTCTAACACTAATCCTAATCCTAACCCTAAATATAACTCTAACCCTAAACCTAAACCTAGCCCTCACTCTAACCCTATCCCTAAACCTAACAGTAACCAGATCCCTAACACTATCACTAACCCTAAACCTCTTTTAACCCTAAAACAAACACTAATGTTAACCCTTACCCTAACCATAACCCAAAACCCTAAACCTAAATGTAACACTAAACCTAAGCCTAAACCTATCATGAACCCTAACCCTAACCCTAATCCTAACTTAACCCTAACTGTAACCCTAACCCTAACACTAACCCTAAGCCTAAACAATAACTTTAACACTAACCATAACAATAACTTAACCTAAACCTATTTCTAACCCTAACCCTTATTCTAACCATAACCGTAAACCTATATGTAACCCTATCAGTAAACATAACACAAACCCTAACCCTAACCCTAACACTAACTCTATCCCTAATCCTAACACTAACCCTAACCCTAACTTTACATTAACACTAATTCTAACCATAATCCTAAACCTAACCCTAAACCTTAAGCTATCCCTAATCCTAACCCTAACACTATCTTTAACCCTAACCCTAATACTATCCCTGACCCTAATCCTAACTGTAACACAAACCCCAACCCTAACCATAACCCAAACCTTAACCTAACCCTAAACCTAACCCTAGCCTAACACTAAACCTAACCCTAAACCTAAACTTTATCACTAACCCTAACCCTAACACTAACACTAACCTTACCCTAACCATAAAAATAGCCTTAACACTAACAATAACCTAACCCTATCATGAACACTAACCCTTATCCTAACCCTAACACTAACCCTAATCTTAACCCTAACACAAACCTTTAACCTAAACATAAGTCTAACCCTAACACTAACCCTAACTCTAATCCTAACCCTAAGGCTAAACCTAAAACGAACACTAATAATAACCCTAACCCTAGGCCTCACCCTAAACCTAACCCTAAACCAAACACCAACCCTAACCCTAATCCTAACACTAACCCTAAACCTATCTAATACCCTAACCCAAATACTAACGCTAAAACAAACCCTAACCTAATCCTAACCCTAAATATAAACCTTATACTAACCCTAACCCTAACCCTAAACCTAATCCTAACCTAACCCTCACCCATATCCTAACCTAAACCTAATCCTAAACCTAACCCAAAACTTAACACTAACCGAAATAATAACCCTAACCATAACTTTAACTGTAACCCTAATAGAAACCTAACCCTACCCCTAAAACTAAACCTAACCCTAACACAAACCCTAACCCTATCACAAACCCTAACCAAAACCATAACCCTAAATCTAACCTAACTCTAATGCTAATGCTTAACTAACCTAATCATAATCCTTACCCTAACACTAAGCCTAAAGCTAACTCAACCTGTAACTTTAACACAAACCCTAAACCTAACCATACCACTAAGCCGAACCCTCTCCCTAACACTTACCCTAACCCTGTCAAAAACCATAAATCTAACCCTAACCCTAACACTAACTCTAACACTAAAACTAACACTAACTTTAGACCTAAACCTAACCCTAACCCTAACCCTAATATAACCCTAACCCTAACCCTAAACTTAATTCTCACACAAACCCTAACACTAATCCTAACACTAACCCTAACTCTAAAACTAACACTCACCCTAAACCTAAGTATAACGCTATCCGAAACACTAATGCTAACACAAACACTAACCCTAACCCTAATCCTAAACTTAACCCAAAACCGAAACCTAAACCTAACACAAACCCTAAGCCTAAACCTAACACAAGCCCTAAACTTAACCCCAAACATAACCCTAAGCAAACCTAACCCTATCCCTAACTCAAACCATAACACTAACCCTAAACCTAACCCTAACTCTAACCCTAACCCTAACCCTAATCCAAACTATAACAATAAATGTAAACATAACCCTAACTGTAACCCTAACACAAACCCTAACCCTAACCCTACAACTAAACCTAACACAAACCCTAACTCTAATTTTACACTAACATGTATTCTATCCCTAACCCTAAATCTAATCCTAAACCTTAACCTAACCCTAACCCTAAACCTAATTCTAACACTAACTTTAACCCTAACACTAACACTAATCCCAACAGTAACCCTAACTGTAACTCTAACCATAACCCTAACCTTAACCTAACCCTAAAACTAACTGTAACCTAACACTAACCCTAAACCTGACCCTAAACCTTTCACTAACCCTAACCTTTACCCTAACCCTAACACTAACTGTAACCCGAACCCTACAAAGAACCCTAAACTTAACCCTTATCCTAACTGTAACACTAACACTAACCCTAACCCTAACCTCAATCCTAACCCTATGACTATCCCTAAACCTAACCCTACACTTAACACTAACCCTAACCCTAACTCAAACATGAAAACTAACCCTAAAACTAACACTAATCCTAACCTTAACCTCATCACTAAACCTCACCCTAACCCTAACACGAACCCTAACCCTAAACCTAAACCTAAATCTATCACTTATCCTAACCCTAACCCTCAACATAACTCTAACCCTGAACCTGAAACTAAACCCAACATGAATCCTAACCTAAAACTAACACTAACCTCAACCCTAACCCTAGTCCTAATGAAACCCTAACCCTCACCCTATCCCTAAACTTAATCCTAAATTTAACCATAATTGTAACCATAATCATAGCCCTAACTCTAACCCTAACACAAACCCTAAATTAACCCTAACACTGAACATAACACTAACACTAACTGTAACCCTAACCCTAACACTAACACAATTTGTAACTGTAACCGTAATCCAAACACTAACTTTAACCTAACCCTAACCCTAACACTAACCACAACCCTAAATCTAACTATAACGCTAACCCTAAACCTAACCATAACATTAACCATAATCTTCATTCTAACCCTAACCATAACCCTAACCCTAAACCTAACACTAACCCTAACACAAACTCTAACCCTAAACCTATCCCTAAACCTAACACTAAAAATAAACCTAACCCTAATTTAAAACTAATACTAACCCTAAAACTAACACTAACTCTAAACCTAACCAAAAACCTAACACTAACACTAACCCTACCCTAACCCTAACACTAACACTAACACACGATTTGTAAGAGTAACCCAAACACTAAACTTAACCCTAACCCAAATCCTAATGTTAACACTAAAACTAACCCTAACCCTAAACCTAAATTTAACTCTAACACTAACCCTAACCCTAATCATAATCTAACCTTAACAATAACTATGAAACTAACCCTAACCCTAACAGTAACCTTAAGCCTCACCCTAACCCTAACCCTAACACTAACCCTAAACCTATTCCTAAACCTAACCCTAACCTAATGCTAAATTTAACTCCAACACTAACCCTAATTCTAAACCTAACCCTAACCCTAACCCTAAAACTAACCCTAATCCTAATCCACACCCTAACCATAACCCTAACGTAACCCTAAACCTAACCCTAACCCTTACACAAACCCTAACCCAAACCATAAGCTAACCCTAAACCTAACACTAACCCTAACCCTAACCCAAATGTTAACACTAAATCTTACACCAACGCTAACCCTATCACTAACCCTAACTCTAAACCTAACTCTAAACCTAACACTAACATTAACCCTAACCATTACCCTACCACCACCCCTAACCTTAACAGTAACCCTAAATATAACCCTAACACTAAACCTAAGCCTTACTATAACCCTAATCCTAACCGTAACACTAAATCTAACCCTAAGCCTAACCCTAATGCTAACTGTAATCTTAACCATAACCCTAATCCTAAACCTAAACCTTACCTAAACATAACCCTATCCCTAACTCTAACTGTAACAATAACCCTAACCCTAAACCTAACACAAATCCTAACCCTAACCCTAACCCTCACACTAACCCTATCCCTAAACCCAACACTAACACTAACCCCTACCCTAACGTTATACCTAAACCTAACTATAACCCTAACCCAAACCCTAACACTAAACCTAAACCTAACCCTAACCCTAACACTAACCATAACCCTAAACCTAAACCTAATACTAACACTAACCTTAACCCTTACACTATCACGCACCCTCACCCTATTCCTAACCTTAACCTAAACCTAATGCTAACATTAACCCTAATTGTAACTTTAACCCTAACCCTAACCCTCACTCTAACACTAACCCTAAACCTCACCCTAACCCTAAACCTATAACTAACTCTAACAGTAACAGTAAACCTAAACCTAACTATAACCCTATCCCAAACACTAACGCTAACCCTAAACCTAAACCTAATACTAACACTAACCTTAACCCTTACACTATCACAAACCCTCACCCTATTCCTAACCTTAACCTAAACCTAATGCTAACACTAACCCTAACTGTAACTTTAACCTTAACCCTAACCCTCACTCTAACACTAACCCTAAACCTCACCCTAACCCTAACCCTAAACCTATAACTAACTCTAGCAGTAACAGTAAAACTAAACCTAACTATAACCCTATCCCAAACACTAATGCTAACCCTAAAGCTAACACTAACCCTAACACTAATCCTAAATTTAACACTAACCATAAAACTAAACCTAATACGAATGCTAATTCTAATATTAGGGTTAACGTTAGAATTAGTGTTAGTGTTAAGGTTAGGGTTTGGGTTAAATTAGGGTTAGGGTTAGATTTATGGTTCATGTTAGGATTAAAATTAGGATTCATATTAGGTTAAGTTTAGGGTTAGGTTTAGGGTTAGTGTTAGGGTTAGGTTTAGGGTTAGGCTTATATTTAGTGTTATGGTTAGGGTTAACATTAGTGTTAGTGTTAGGGTTAGGTTAGAGTTAGAATTAGGGTTAGGAGTAGGGTTAGTGTTGGGGTTAGGATAAGGTATATGGGTCAGATTAGTTTTAGGGTTAGGGTTAGGGTTAGGGTTAAGGTTAGTGTCAGGGTTAGGGTTAGGGTTTGGGTTAAATTAGTGTTAGGGTGAGATTAATGGTTCATTTTAGGATTAACCTAACCCTTATATAACCTTAACCCTAACCTTCACCCGAATCCTAACACTAACCCACTCCCTAACCCTAATGCTAAACCTAATACTAACCCTAATTCAAACACTAACACTAACCATAAACCTAACTATAACCCAAACTCAAACACTAACACTAACCCGAAACCTAACCCTAATGTTAACACGAACCTGAACACTAACCCTAACCCTAACATGAACCCTCACTCTAACCCTAACTCTAACTGTAAACTAATGCTAACCATAACCCTGACAGTTAACCTAATCCTAAACCTAAACCTAACCCTAACCCTAAACCTAACCATAATCCTAATCTTATCCTAACCCGAACTTTAATGCAATCCCTAACGTATCACTAACACTAACCTAACATTATCCATAAAGCTAAACCCGACCCTGACCCATACCCTAATAATAACCCTAACCTTAAACTAACCCTAACCCTAAACCTAATTCTAACACTGACCTTAGCCCTAAGCCTAACACTACCCATAACCCTAACCCTAAAACTAACCCTAACACAAACCCTAAATCTAAGTCAACACTAACCCCAAAATGTATCCTAAACCTAACCATAAACCTAAACGTAAAAATAACCCTAACCCTAACCCCAACCCTAAACCTAAACCTAACACTAACCCTAACCCTAACCCTAACACGAAAGCTAATCCAAAACTTAATACTATCCCTAACACTATCTTTAACCCTCACGCTATCACAAAACCTATACCTAACACTGAAACTAACCCAAAACCTAACCCTTACACTAACCCTAAAGCTCACCATAACCCAAACCCTAATCCTAAAAACGACCCTAAACATAACCCTAATACTAACTCTAACCCTATCACGAGGCCTAATCCTAACACTAACCATAAACCTATCCTTAACCCTACCAATATTCCTAACCCTAACCCTAACAAAAACACTAAACCTGTTAAGAGCAGAACAGGCTGAACTCTGTTATCTGCAGGGCAGGCTGAACAAATGTTAGCTGCAGGATGGTCCATTCACTCAAACCTCCTTCTGTCTGCTCCTTTATCACCTGTTTGCGTCAAAGCTGAACATTCAACCCCCACTCAAGGCTGAACACTCAACCCCCCTTTGTGCCAAGGCAGCTTACAGACCCAGAGGCCCCATTAGATTTGGGCTATAAAAACTCCCTCCTGCTGGGCCCCTCTCTCTCTTTCTCTCTTGTTCTCTTGCTCGGTCTCTCTCTCTTGATCTTTCTGTCTCCCTTCCACAATCTCTCCTCTCTCTCTCTCTCTCTCTTTCTCTCTCTCTTTTTCTTTCTCTCTCTCTTTTTCTTTCTCTCTTTTCTCCTCTGTTGCACTGCTGCAAAAAGATCTCTTGGTCTCTCCGAGTGTTGTGGTAACTTTCCTTTCATTGGGGCCGAGACCCGGGAGAGGGTTAAAACCCACTTTTGGATCCCTCTTCCTTCTTAAGTGCCACTCACCAGATGACCTGAACCCATTTTCTCGATTGCCAGAACTACATCTACCACCGGCCATCAATTGGTGAGTTTCCCCTTCCTGGAGTCCTAAACCCAATGGTGGTGTCAGGAGGACTTGACAGTTGATTTTCCAGCAAACCTCTCTGCCAACCTGAGGGGAGGAAAGCACCCCACCACAGCCTTCAAGGCCACGGTGGCCCTCAGGGACTCCTTCCTTGGGCAGATTAGACTCCTGGATTCAAACTTATTCCCTTCCCTTCCCAGCTGATAGTTTACCAGCATAGGCTTTGTTGGTCTTCCTTGAAGGACTCTGTAACCTCCAGAGACACACACCAGAGAACTGAACATCACTCCACCCAGACGTTCTAGGTTTTGGTGGCTCTCATAAAGCCCTAGTCCTCTCACCTTCAAGACTCAGCTGCTAGAGAGATGCTTACACTCCCCTTCTTCTCTCTTCCCCTGTCTCTCTCTTTCCCCTCTTTCTGGACCTGGGAGTATCCAGCCTCTCCAGGAGGGATCCCGAAAAGCCTTGGCCAAGTTCTCCCATGGCTCCGGCTCTGTCCAGGACGAGAGCTTCGACTGTCAGGATTCGGTGACGACCAATCTCTGCAGCTCGAATCTGCCACTAAGGCACTCCTGATTTTTGGCTCTAGCGGGGACGCCTCTTTTGCAGATAAATCAGTTTCCTCCTCTCTCTCATACTATCTTTGCGTCTCCTTCCTTCTCCCCTATACTACGTTTGCATCCTCTTCCCTCCTCCTTATACTACATTTGCGACGTAGGTAATGTGTCCTCTCTGAGGGTCGACTCTCTCCTACAATGCCTCTTGGATAACCTCAAAACCCTCACCTTGACACCAGACATCAAACCCCCCAAATTGATCAAATATAGCACCCAGGCCTGGCCCATTTATCCCTTAAACAACCAAAACAGATGGCCCCTTTTGGGTCCCTGGATCCCTCCATTCTAAGGGATCTCTACAATTACTGTGAGCATTCAAAAAATGGGTGAAGATGGCTTATGTCCAGGCTTTCTTCTTGCTCCAATCCAATCCTGCTCTCTGCACCTCTTGCAAACTTCTGCAAATTCTTCTGGCCTACAAACCAACACCCACAACCACTGATCCCCAATCTTCTCCTCCTCTGGACTCATCCACTTCTTTTGACCTTGCTGAGGAACCTCCACTCTATCACCTGGCTCAAAAAGGTCCTCACCCTCAACCTTCTGCCCCAGTCCCTCCGCGGTCACCCCCACCTCAGCAACCTTATTTCTCCCCTCCGATTACTACTTCAAAAACCCAAACCTCGGCTGGTTCTCAGACCAATGCCCCCTTACTGAGGTAGCAGTTACTGAAGGAATCCCTCCACCCACTCACTCCTCTCTTCTACTGTCAGCACCCACACCGGGTCCCACCAGGTCTTCTTACAAGCTAACCTAAAGCTCAAACGAACTGAGGAGAGCCCTCAGACCCCTATCCAAGATCTGGGATAAAATGGCTTTTAAAGTTGCTTTGTCATCATTGAAAACAGGTTACTAAAAATTTAAAGTCCCTTACCGGCTTTTTGGGATATTCACTCCCATCCTCCCCTCTGCACTACCTGTTCTACTGCTCAAGTTTTCCTTGCTAGGGAAAATCCTATTCTTTTACATCTCCTTCCTCATTCTCAGATCCACCACAGAGCTGCTCTCAGCCCCACCTTCCCATCTTCCCCCTCCCTACCCAGGCCCACAAAAAGTCTTAACTGACCTTCTCCAGAAATCTTCACCGCAGCTGATTTTAGGACTTCCAGCAAAAGAATTAATGTAGATAAACTTCCTTTTTTTCATATTGCCCTATTTTACTTGGCCACTGGCTGAAAAAAATCAGCACTCCAAAAGCTAGACACCCTCTTACTAGTTTTTCACAAAATATGTGCACAAGGCCACTGGCCTTGAGCTGGGCTTCACAGAGATGGCTACATTTCTAAGATAAGGAAGTTACCAACTGGGCTCCATGGTAACAGCTGGCAGGGGGAGGAAAGAAAGGGAAGAAAAAGTTCTCACCCTCCCAAGTGTCCTTGAAAAGTTAACTTGCCCAGAAGAGAAAAAACAAAACAAAACAAAACAAAACAAAAAAACAAAAACCAAATAAACAAACAAACAAAAAAAAAAACTGCTTTTTGTGAACTTCTGCAGACTGTGAACTTCTGAGCCCCTCCCCTTACATGTTGGGTACAAAATTCTGAAACTACCTAAACTTGGGGTTCAGGGGATTAATTGATTACAACAGAAGCAGTGCCCTCTGAATCCGGTTGCAACCAAATAAAACTGTTTCCCTATATTCGCTGCTATCTTAGGTGCCTTGCCTTGTCTGTCCCTACAACAGCATAATTCTATATACTTAAACATTGTTCATGTTTTCATGAAATGGTCAACAGATGTGATTAATTGTGTGCTGCAAATAACAAAATATCTCTTATTAAAATGAAATAATTTGCCTAAGTTCAGAAATTTACAAGGATTGTTTCAAAGTGTGAATAAAGGAGAAGTTAACAGATAGGAAAGAGAAATTAGAAGGTTCTAGGTATGGATTTAATAGAAGAAAAGTGTGTTTATGGATAAGAGAGTCTATTAAGTAAATAAGAGGGTTTAAGCAAGTGATAAAGAAAGTCTGTGTATGTTGGCTATATAGGTGTAAGTAAGTGCTAAAGAGGGTCTGTGTATACACCTATGGCTAAACAACAACTGTTATTTTGCAATATTATAATATGTTATTTCTTTAAGAGCTAAACCTGATTAATATAAAACATCAATGTAATTGTGGTACTATGACTCTTCTCTGTATATTAAATGTGTTCATATTTTCCAGGTATATAAGACTTTAAGATAGGAGCTTTAAAAAAAATATCAAGCTGGTGTTCTCCAAAAGGTTACATGGTAATTTTAGGCTTATAAAAATAACATATTGAAGATTTATTTATATCATTTAATGTTCTATAACTGGACCTATTATCAATAAGATTAATACAAAGTTCTATACACTGGGTACAATTTAAATATAATATATTGTGTTAGTATTCATGTGACATCAAGCAACAATATATGTAAACTTTATAAAATGATATTTAAAAACAAAGATCAGTTCAATAATAGAACACTTTACCTAAGATTTATAAATCTTAGCCTTACCTGAGATAAGGCCCTGCCTCCCATCTTACTATATGGCAGAATGACTCCAAAGTGGGCCAGACTTCAGCTAAGGCCCAATACTTTTAATTTAAGGTGAAACTGACTTTGCTGGATGTTTATGATCAAAACTTAAAGTTAAATTAAAATGGCCAAGAAAACTAATATTTTGCTCTTACCCTCTGAGTCAGTCTGAAATCCAGGGAACAGGGAACTTCTCTAAAGAGCTTTGCAACTCTGGGCCACATAACTTCCTGATCATGGCGTTTAATGAGACCACTGGAGAATGAAAAGCCAATCCGTGCATTTGCTGTGAATAGGAGGGTCATTGGAGACAGGAGACATCCCTGATGCTTCCAAGGGAAGCCACATGGTCAAGCAAGACCCGGACCCATCCTAGCGCAAATGGAACTAGCAGAACTAAGAAGCTGCTCTCAAGTTCCCCCACAGGTGACCCCTATGGGAACTCAGCTGACTCTTAACAATAGATAAAAACAAAGTCAATTTTGACCAGCTTGATCTTAAACACCTACCAAAAACAGTTAAACCAAAAAGTCATTCCTAGTAGTAATAAAAGACAAGAACAGCTAAAAAAGAGGAGACAGCAACTAGGACAACAGGCTCCATGGGGAATGTTCAGTCAAGTATGGCCTTGGCTCCTCCCCCTCACAGGACCCCTATTAGTCCTCTTTATGTTTCTCCTAATAGGACCATGTATGTTAAACTGCCTACAGAAGTTCCTGCAAGATCAGATATATAGATTCACCAACCAGTCAGTCAATCAACTACTTCTTTAAGACTACCAGCCCTGGTGCCCAAGATGGAGACGTATGACTCATGACCAACTCCTCTGGCTCCAGAGAATCTGTGCCCATCTAAAACCCTCTCTACCCCCTTTTTCCAGTTTTCACAACCCCTCTTTTACTTCATAGGAATAAGAACTACTCTCCAGCAGGTCCACTCTGCTTATTCTGTCTGCTCTACAGCATTCCCACAAGGAAGCATCAAACCTAAACTCCCCACACCTCAGATTAGGAGCCACCAGCCAGGCGAAGACTGGTAGATCAACTTCAATCTTGTGCCTAGGCACAAAAAGCTTCACTACCTACTTACTTTGGTTGATACTTTTCCATATTGGATAGAACCCTCCCCTACATCCAGGGAAATTGCTGACACTGTCACCTCCATTCTCATCCAGCAGATCATTCCCAGGTTCGAGATTCCCACTCCCATCCAGTCAGACAACAGTCTTGCCTTCACTTCTCAGGTTGTTCAACTAGTCTCCAAAGGCCTCAACATCACTTGGAGGCTCCACATCCCCTACCAACCCCCAATCCTTGGGTAAGGTTGAGAGGCCTAACGGCATTCTCAGGGATCATCTCACTAAACTTGCTATTGAATTCAGGCTGTTCTGGCCCAATCTCCTGTTGTTGGCCCTCACCTGAATTCAGGTAGCCCCAAGAGCTCCCTCAGGCCTTAACCCCTTTGAGCTACTCTATGTGCACCCTTTCTTAATCAACCAAAGCTTTCCAATCACTCCTCCTCCCCTTGTGTCCTACCTGCCTAATGTCACACTTCTATGCAAACTCCTAAGGGAACATGCAGAACGGTGCCTTCCTGTTCCATTCATTGCCTCAATCCCAGCACAACCACAAACTGAATTGGACCCTCTTCAACTGGGTGACTCAGTCTTACTTCAGGAACAGCATTCTCAATCGTTGGAACCTCAATGGACAGGACCCCATTACTACCCCAATGGTGGCCAAGCTTTTGAGCCACTCTCCCTGGTACTAAGTCTCCTGCCTTAGAAAAGGCACCTGTTCCAAATGTCTAGTCCTGGACTTCCACCATGACCACCAAACTCAAAATTTCTCGCCAACCCTCTTCTTCTACTAATCATTATTCTCTCTCAAATTTTTATCTCAAACCACAGATGCCGCTTCTACATCCAAGCAACATGGCACCAGGATGACACCACCCACTCTTAGTTTATGGCTCAAGGCAATTGCCTTTCCACTGGTTGCAATCGGGCTGTCACCCTTAATGTTACTGGATTCAACCAAGCCACCTCCGATACTTCCTAGAGGCCCTACAACAGGAACAATGGCTGATACCAAAGATCTTCTCTGCTCAGAAATGGTTTGATGCCATTGACAACCTATGGCTTCAAGGAACCTTTATGGACTTTGTCCCTTCTGAAATAACTGTCTATAGCCACTGGATATTATTTCTGGCTGTCCTGGTGTTCACAGACCTGTCCCCTGAACATTCCTCCACTTTCCCTTCTAGGTTCCACGCCACCCACAATTAAGCAGGAAGTAGCTAGAGGACTTTATGATGTCCCCTGTGTCACTTAGAAAAACAAAAAGGGAGGAATGTTAAGTGCAGAACAGGCTGAACTATGTTGTCTGTAGGGCAGGCTGAACAAATGTTAGCTGCAGGATGGCCCACACACTCAAACCTCCTTCTGTCTGCTCCTTTATCACCTGTTTGCGTCAAAGCTGAACATTCAACCCCCACTCAAGGCTGAACACTCAACCCCCCTTTGTGCCAACAAGGCAGCTTACAGACCCAGAGGCCCCGTTAGATTTGGGCTATAAAAACTCCCTCCTGCTGGACCCCTCTCTCTCTTGCTCTCTTGCTCTCTTGTTCTCTTGCTCTGTCTCTCTCTCTTGATCTTTCTGTCTCCCTTGTGCATGCTCTCCTCTCTCTCTCTCTCTCTCTCTCTCTCTCTCTCTCTCTCTCTCTCTTTCTCTCTTTTTCTTTCTCTCTTTTCTCCTCTCATGCACTGCTGTAAAAAGGTCTCTTGGTCGCTCCGAGTGTTGTGGTCACTTTCCTTTCAAAACCTAGACCTAAATCTAACACTATCCCTAACACTAACATGAACCCTAACTCACGGCTCAGCAGGCGTGGCGCAGGGACCCTACGAAGAAGTCTCTAACTAAGCCTTCATGAAATAGCGAACCTGGAACCGAAATCAACCGAGATTGAGTCAGACCAGATACAGGCCAGTCCCATCCCTCCCTTTGGACACTCTGGCAAGGAACCTGGGGCCCGCCATAGCAGAGATGTGACATCACCAGAGTTCGGCCAACGAGACTCCTTCCCAGCGGACAAGACTCCTTCCCAGCTGTAGCAGGTGTGTGACTCCCACCCCTACCAGATACAAACAGCCTCTCTGTGGGCATGACTGTAGGGGTGGAGGGAAGAAGAAGACACTCCCGACCCCCAACTCCTCCTACCATCAGCAGAGTGGACGTGACTATAGGGGCTGAGGGAAGCAGAGGGGATTTTTGATCCCCAACTCCCCTTACCACCAGCGGCGACACCCAAGGTCTTAGCCGCCAGTTTCTGAGGGCGTGCCCCCAAAGGGGTCCGGAAAAATTAAACTGTCAGTTCCCCGATCACCGCTCCACAGCACTGGGGCTTAGATGAATGACAGAGAGAGTGCTCAGTTGTTCGGGAAATAGGGCATGCAGTGGGGCTGCAAGTGTAACCAGATCCTTGGGGAACCACATCCGGTGAGCAGGACCTGGCTGGCTGGCTGGAGGAAGGGTGGGAGGGGCCGGAGAAGTGAAACGGCTCTGGACTAACAGGATTGAGAGACTCCCAGGGGCCGCCTTACAGGGATTGTTGTCAGCACATAGAGAGCAGAAACTCGGCTCAGAGGGCACAGCTACACCTACTGGAAGAGAAGAAAATGGATCTCTAAGACTTCATTTTATTAAAAATTTCTTTTTATTAGTTTTTTCTTTTGTTTCTCCCCTTTTCCTTCTTTCTTTCTTTCCCCTTTTCAAGTTTTATTGTTCTTTCCATTCTCCTCTATTCTATCTATCTATCTCTCATTCTTTTTTTTAAGAGCACCTTCCTTCCCCTACCCTCCAACTTTCGTTCCAAGTATTACATCTCCCATTATGTGTAATTGTCTAAATGCAAATAGGTGAATGTTTCAAGGCCATCTATAGGGCTCCTAAATACCTAGCTATTACCAAACACCCTGATCCAATGGCTTGTTAATATCCCCCTTCAGTAGAGCAATCTTCCAAAGTAGCCAAGACATACTAACCCTCATACCATCATAGCACCTAACCTAAACATAAAGTCCTAAGACCAATCAACAAATCACTATATGCATACAGAATTCGGAAGCCCTTTATGAATCAAATGAATCAGCTTTAAAGCACAATAAAGCACAACGTTAGGCATAGTCTCCCACCACAAAGGAGAGAACACAGAGATATACAAAACCAAAACAAATTTATAGGAGAAATCAGAAACACAGCAGTTAAACAGAGTTGGAAAATAACGTGAACAACATGAAAAAACAAGGGAAAAATGATTACAAACAATGCAGGACAATTTAAATATACAGGAGAACCTAGAGGCATCAGAAAAATGGACAGAAAAAGAACTCAAGGCATACTGACCCAGATGGAATGGAATCTTAGAGAAGTCATGAGACAGCAAGTCAAAACAATGAAAGGATACTTTGAAAACGAATTGCATAAGCAAATTCAAATTGCAAAGAAGGAATTCTACCAAGAGATAGAGATTTAAAAAAAAGTCAAACAGTAATCCTAGAAATGCAGGAAACCATAAGCCAAATTAAAAACTCAAAAGAGAATATTACAAATAGACTAGATCAAATACAAGTCAGAACATCAGATAATAAAGACAAAGTTTATCAACTCGAAAAGAATATTGTCAATGCAGAAAGGATGTTAAAAAATCACCAGCAATCCATGCAAGAGATATGGGATGTCATAAAAAAAAACCAATCATGAGAGTCATTGGGACAAAAGAAGGTATAGAGGTTCAAACCAAAGGAATGAACAATCTGTTGAATGAAATAATCTTTGAAAACTTCCCAGATACGAAAGATGGAATGGATTGCCAAATCCTGGAAGCCTACAGGACCCCAAACATACAAAACCGTAATAGACCATCTCCAAGACACATAATAATGAAGATATCCAACATACAGAACAAGGAGAGAATATTAAAAGCTACGAGAGAAAGGAGGCAGATTACATTCAGGGGTAAACCAATTAGGTTAATGGCTGATTTTTCATCACAGACTTTGAAAGCGAGAAGATCCTGGAACAATGTATTTCAAACGCTGAAAAATAATGGATTCCAACCAAGAATGCTGTATCCAGCAAAATTAATCTTCAGATTTGACAATGAAATTAAAATATTTCATGATAAACAGAAGTTAAAAGAATTTGCCGCCAGAAAACTAGCACTGCAAGGCATTTCAAGCAAAATACTAAAAGAAGAGGAATTGAAAAATAGCACCCCAAACCAACAGTGGGAGGTATCTCAGTAAAGGGGGAGAAAAATAACCAAAGAGGAAAAACTAGCCAAATTAAAATAAATAAATAAATAAGCATGACTGCAAGTACAAAGCATATATCAGTAGTAACCTTAAATGTTAATGGCTTAAATTCACCAATCAAGAGATATAGGCTAGTAACCTGGATTAAAAAAAAAAAAACAGATCCAACAATATGCTGCCTTCAGGAGACTCATATGATAGGAAAAGTCATACACAGGTTGAAGGTGAAAGGTTGGGAAAAATCATAGCACTCACATGGCCCTTGGAAGCAAGCAGGAGTGGCCATACTCATATAGAATAAAATCAACTTCAAACCTAAGTTAATCAAAAGGAATAAAGAAGGACACTATATACTGTTAAAAGGAACCATTCACCAACAAGACATAACAATTATCAACATGTTTGCACCAAACAATGGTGCTGCAACGTTCATAAAACAAACTCTTCTCAAGTTCAAGAGTCAAATAGACCACAACACAATAATTATGGGTGAAAAATTTCTTAGAGATAAACGACAATACAGACACAACATTGCAGAATCTATGGGACACAATGAAAGCAGTTTGAAGAGGGAAATTCATTTCCTGGAGTTCATTCCTCAAAAAAAGAAAAAATAAATAAATAAATGAACTCACACTTCATCTCAAAACCCTAGAAAAGGAAGAGCAAAACAACAGCAAATGTAGTAGAAGACAAGCAACAATTAAAATCAGAGTGGAAATCAACGAAATTGAAATTAAAAAAAAAACATTGAAAAAATTGATAAAACTAAAAGTTGGTTCTTTGAAAAAATAAATAAGATCAACAGACCCTTAGCCATGCTAATGAAGAGAAGAGAGAGAACTCGAATTACTAACATATGGGATGAAAAAGGCAATATCACAACAGACACTACAGAAACACAGAAGATAATGAGAAAGTATTTTGTAACCCCATATTCCAATAAAATAGAAGATAGTGAAGATATCGATAAATATCTTAAGTCATATGATCTGCCCAGATTGAGTCAGGAAGACACACACAATTTAAACAGACAAATAACAAAGGAGAAAATAGAAGAAGCCATCAAAAGACTACCAAACAAGAAAAGCCCTGGACCAGATAGGTATAGAGCGGAGTTTTACAAAACCTTCAAAGAAGAATTAATACCAATACTTTTCAAGCTATTTCAAGAAATAGAAAAAGAAGGAGCTCTTCCAAATTCATTCTATGAGGCCAATACCACCCTGATCCCGAAACCAGACAAAGACACTTCAAAGAAAGAAAACTACAGACCAATATCTCTAATGAACTTAGATGCAAAAATCCTCAATAAAATCCTGGTGAATCGAATACAAAAGCATATCAAAAAAATTGTGCACCATGATCAAGTCGGATTCATCCCTGGGATGCAAGGCTGGTTCAATATACGGAAATCAATAAAGGTTATTCACCACATCAATAGACTTAAAGATAAGAACCATATGGTCATCTCGATAGATGCAGAAAAAGCATTTGACAAAGTACAGCATCCCTTTATGTTCAAAGCACTAGAAAAACTAGGGATAACAGGAACTTACCTCAACATTTTAAAAGCTATATATGCTAAGCCTCAGGCTAGCATCATTCTAAATGGAGAAAAACTGAAGGCATTCCCTCTAAAATCTGGAACAAGACAGGGATGCCCTCTCTCACCACTTCTATTCAATTTAGTTCTTGAAATACTAGCCAGAGAAATTAGACAGACAAAAGAAATTAAAGGCATAAAAATAGGAAAAGAAGAACTTAAACTGTCACTATTTGTCGGTGATATGATACTATATCTAACAGACTAAAAAGGGTCTACAAAGAAACTACTAGAGCTAATACATGAATTCAGCAAAGTGGCAGGATATAAAATCAACATGCATAAATCAAAGTCATTCCTGTATATCAGCAACAAAACTTCTGAAATGGAAATGAGGAAAACCTCTCCATTCACAATATTCTCAAAAAAAAAATAAAATACTTGGGAATCAACCTAACCAAAGAGGTGAAAGATTTATACAATGAAAACTACAGAATTCTAACGAGAGAAATAGAAGAAGATCTTAAAAGATGGAAAAATATACCCTGATCATGGATAGGCAGAACTAACATCATCAAAATGGCAATATTACCCAAAGTTCTCTATAGGTTTCATACAATGCCAATCAAAATCCCAACGGCATTTCTTGTAGAATTAGATAAAGCAATCATGAAATTCAAATGGAAAAACAAAAGACCCAGAATAGCAAAAGCAATTTTAAGGAGGAAGTGTGAATCTGGCAGTATAGCGATACCAGATTTCAAACTGAACTACAGAGCAATAGTAACAAAAACAGCATGGTACTGGTACCAAAACAGGCGGGTGGACCAATGGTACAGAATAGAGGACACAGAGACCAATCCACAAAATTACAACTTTCTTATATTTGATAAAGGGGCTAAAAGCATGCAATGGAGGAAAGATAGCATCTTCAACAAATGGTGCTGGGAAAACTGGAAATCCATATGCAACAAAATGAAGCTCAACCCCTTTCTCTCACCATGCACAAAAGTTAACTCAAAATGGATCAAAGAGCTTGATATCAAATCAGAGACTTTGCATCTGATAGAAGAAAAAGTTGGCTCCGATCTACATATTGTGGGGTCGGGCTCCAAATTCCTTAATAGGACACCCATAGCACAAGAGTTAATAACAAGAATAATTAAATGGGACTTACTTAAACTAAAAAGTTTTTTCTCAGCAAGAGAAACAATAAGAGAGGTAAATAGGGAGCCCATATCCAGGGAACAAATTTTTACTCCTCACACTTCATATAGAGCCCTAATATCCAGAGTATACAAAGAACTCAAAAAATTAGACAATAAGATAACAAATAACCCAATCAACAAATGGGCCAAGGACCTGAACAGACACTTCTCAGAGGAGGACATACAATCAATCAACAAGTACATGAACAAATGCTCACCATCTCTAGCTGTCAGAGAAATGCAAATCAAAACCACCCTAAGATACCATCTCACTCCAGTAAGATTGGCAGCCATTATGAAGTCAAACAACAACAAGTGCTGGCGAGGATGTGGGGAAAAGGGTACACTGGTACATTGCTGGTGGGACTGCAAATTGGTGATGCCAATTTGGAAAGCAGTATGGAGATTCCTGGGAGAGCTGGGAATGGAACCACCATTTGACCCAGCTTTCACCATTCTCGGACTATTCCCTGAAGACCTTAAAAGAGTGTACTATAGGGTTACTGCCACATCAATGCTCATAGCAGCACAATTCACAATAGCTAGACTGCGGAACCAACTTAGATGCCCTTCAATAGATGAATGGATAAAAAAATATGGCATTTATACACAATGGAGTATTACACAGCACCAAAAATTGACAAAATCATGGAATGCAGTAAATGGATGGCATTAGAGCAGATTATGCTAATTGAAGCTAGCCAATCCCTAAAAAACACATGCCAAATGTTTTCTTTGATATAAGGAGAGCAACTAAGAACAGAGCAGGGAGGAAGAGCATGAGGAAACTATTAACATTAAACAGAGAAGAGTGGTGGGAGGGAAAGGGAGAGAAGGGAATTTGCATGAAAGTGGAAGGAGACCCTCATTGTTACACAAAATTACATATAAGAGGTTGTGAGGGGAAAGGGAAAAAAAACAAACAGGAGAATTGAATAACAGCACATGGGGTAGAGAGAGAAGATGTGAGGGTAGGGGAGGGGGAATAGTAGGGGATAGGAAAGGTAGCAGAATACAACAGTCACTAATATAGCATTATGTAAAAACGTGGATATGTAACCGATGTGATTCTGCAATTTGTATTTGGGGTAAAAATGGGAGTTCATAACACACTTGAATCAAATGTATGAAAATGATATGTCATGAGCTTTGTACTGTTTTAACACCCAATAAAAAAAAATAAACCTAAACCTAATCCTAACCCTATCCCTAACCATAACTCTAACCCTATCCCTAACGTATCCCTAACACTAACCCTAAATCTATCCTTAAACCTAAACCCAACCATGACCATAACCCTAATAATAAACCTAACCTTAACCTAACCATAACCCTAAACAAACCCTTATGCTAATCTTATCACTAACCCAAACAACTAACCTTAACCCAAACCCTAAAACTAACCCTAACACCAACCCTGACCCTAACAGTAACTTTAACTCGAACACTAATGCTAATCCTAAATGAAAACCTAAAACTAATCCTAAAAATAACCCTAAACCTAACTCTATCCCTAACCCTAACCCTTATTCTAACCCTAACCCTAACCTAAGACTAACGCTAAGCCTCACCATAAACCTAACCCTAACTGTAACACTTACCCTAACTCTAACCCTACACTAAATCTAAATTTAATTCTAACACTAACTCCCCAAATAATTCTAACCTAACCATAGCCCTAAATGTAACAATAACCCTAAACCTAAACCAAAACCTAACCCTAACACTAACCCTAAAACTACCATAACCCTAACACTAACCCTAAAACTAAGCATTACCCTCACACTAAACATGAACCTAAAACTAACCCTCACCCTAACACTAACCCTCATGCTAACCCTATCCCTAACCTAATGTTACCCTAACCCTAACCTTAACATAAAT
This sequence comes from Marmota monax, assembly GCF_021218885.2. Taxonomy (NCBI): domain Eukaryota; kingdom Metazoa; phylum Chordata; class Mammalia; order Rodentia; family Sciuridae; genus Marmota; species Marmota monax. Next base: position 107,461 of record NW_026694981.1, on the reverse strand, counting down.
CTAACATAAACCCTATAGCAAAACATTACCCTAACCATAAACTAACACTAAACCTAACCCCTACCTAACCCTAACCCTAAACCTAACATGAATACTAACCCTAACCCTAATCTAACACTAACCCTAAACCCAACACTAACTTTGTCAATAACCCTAACCCTAACCCTAACACTAACAGTAAAACTAACCTTAACCCTAACACTATACTTAACCTACCCATAACCATAAAACTAACCCTAACCCTAAACCTACGCCTCACTCTAATCTTCCTCCTAACCATAACCCTAAGGGTAACACAAACCTTAACTCTTACCCTAACACTAATGCTAATTCTATGTATAACACTAACCCCAAAACTAATCCTAAACCTAACCATAACCCTAATTGTCACACTAACCCTAACCCTAACCCTAACACTAAACCTATCTTTTAACCCCAACCCTTACAGAAAACCTAAACATAAACCTTACCCTAATACAAACCATAATTCTTACCCTAACACTAACCTAACACTAACTGTAACCCTAAATCTATTGCTAATTCTAAAACTAACCCTAACCCTAACCTGAACACTAACGCTAACCCTAACCCAAAAACTAACCTTAACCCTAACCCTGACCCCAACATTAACCAAACCCTAACCCTACCCTAACACTAATTCTAGCCCAACCCTAACCCTAAAAGTAACCCTAAACTTATCCCTAACCCTAACACTTATACCTAACTTTAACTCTAACACTAACACTAACACATATACTAAACCTAACCCTAACCATAACCCTCACACTAAACCTAACTCTAACAAAAACCCTAACCCTTACCCTTACTCTAACACTAACACTACACTAAATCTAACCCTACCTTCCCCTAAACCCTAAGACTAAACCTAAACCTAATCCTAAGCCTCATTTTAACTCTAATCTTAACCATAAGTCTAACCCAAATCCTATCACTAACCCAACAGAAAGTCTAAACCTAAACTTTACCCTAACACAAAACATATCCCTGAACCTAACACTAATATTAAAACCAACCATAACCATAACCCTAATCCTACCTCTAAAACTAACCCGAATACTAACCCTAACCCTAATCATAATACTAACCCTAACCCTAAACCTAGCCCTAACCCTAGACCTATCCCTAACCCTAACACTATGCCTAACCGTAACCCTAACAAACACTAAAGCTAAACAAAAACATAATCCTATCCCTAACACTAACCCTAATATCATGCTAACACGAATCCTATACCTAACACTAAAATTAATCCTAACCCTAACACTTATACCAATCCTAAAACTCACTAAAACCCTAACCCTAAACCTAAAACTAACCCTAAACATAAATGTAACACTAACTCTAACTCTAACCCTAGGCCAAATCCTAACACTAACGCTAACACTAACACTAACACTAAACCTATCCCTAAACCTACCACAATCCCTAACCATAATGCTAACACTAACACAAACCCTAAACCAAACCTAAACCTAAAACTAACCCTAAACATAATGCTAACACAAACCCTAAACCTAACCCTAATAATAACCCTAACATTAACCCTTATGCTAATCCTAAACCTAACCCTAATATTAACACTAAACCTAACCCTAACACTAACCCTAACCTTAACCCCAAATCTAACACTAACCATAACCCTAACACTTTCATGAAACCTAACACTAACCCTAACACTAAACCTAACCATAATCCTAACCCTAACCCTAACCCTAAACCATATGCTAACCCTAAAGTATCCCTAACCCTAAACCTAACCCTAACCCTAACACTAACCATAAACCTAAACCTAAACTAACATTATAACTAACCTTAACCCTAACCCTAAACCTAAAATTAACCCTAACTCTAACCCTAAATTAAACCCTAATTGCAAAGACAACCCTAAACCTAAAGCTAACCCTAACACTTACCTAAGCCTAACATTAACCCTAAAGCTAACAATGACGCTTACCTTTACCGGAACCACAACCCTAACTCTCTTCCTAACCCTAACCATAAAACTAACAGGAACTCTAACCCTAACCCTAACTTTAACCAAACATTATCCCTAACCTTATCCCTAAACTTAACCCTAACATGAACCCTAATCCTAACCCTAACACTAACCCTATCTCTAACACTATACCTAACCTTAATATTAACCATACCCAAACACTAATTCTAACCGTAACCCTAACACTAACCTAACACTAATTCTAACCCTAACGCTAACCGAAACGCTAAGCCTCACCATAACTGTAACCCTAGCCATAACCCTAACCATAACCTAAAACTTAAAACTCATCCTAACCCTAACCCTAACCCTAAACCTAAACCTAACAGTAAACCTAACCTTAACCTTAACACTAATGTAAACCTAACTATAAACCTTACACAAACACTAATACTAAAATTAACCCTTACCCTAACTATAATACTAAATCTAAGCCTAACAAAAACCGTAAACGTAACCCTTACACAAAGCATAATGCTATACCTAACATGAACATTAACACTAACCCTAACGCTAAATAATCTAACCCAACACTAACCCTAAACCAAACCCTAACCCTAACACAAAACCTAAACTTAACCCGAACCCTAACATTAACCCTAACACTAACCCTAACCCTAACACTAATTCTGACCTAACCCTAACCCTAACCCTTATTAACCCTAACATAACACTAACCCTTACTTAACCCTAACCCTAACACTAACACTAAACCTAACCCTAAACCTATCAGAAACCCTAAGCTTAAACCCAACTCTAAACCTAACACTAACCATAACACTATACCTGACACTAACACTAACCCTAAACCTCACCCTAACCCTAACACTAACCCTAAAACTAAAATTAACCCTAACATTAACCCTATCCCTAACACTAATTCTATCACTAATACTAATTGTAACACTAACCTTAACCCTAACCCTATGACTAACACTAACCCTAAATTTAACCCTAATTGAAACACTAACCCTATACACATCCCTAACCCAAACACTATTCCTATCATAACCCTAAACATAAACCTAACAGTGACACTAAGCCTAACACTAAATTTAACCCTAACCCTATCCCTAACACTAATTCTAACCCTAACACAAACCCTAACCCTATTTCTAAACCTTAGCTTCAACCTAACCCTAAACCTAACACCAACCCCAACACTAAACCTAACACTAAACTAACCCTAAACTGAAACCTAACCCTAACATTGACCTCAATCCTAACCTTAACCCTAACAATAAACCTAAGCCTAACACTAACTCTAACCCTAATCCTAACCATAAAACTAAGCCTAAACCTGACCCAAACATAAAACCTAAACCTAAACCTAATTCTAACAAAAACCCTAACCCTAAAACTAACACTAATCCCAACCCTAACCCAAACCCTAACTCTAATCCTAACACTAACACAAATGCTAACTTTAATGGTAACCCTAACCCTAACCCTTACATTTAATCTAAACCTAACCCTAAACTGAAACATAGAATTAACCCTAATCTTAACCCTAAATGTAACACTAAACCTAACCTTAACCCTAACCCGAACACTATCTCTAAACCTATCCCTAACCCTAACACTATTCCTAACCCTAACCCTATTACTAACTCTAACAGTAAGCCTAACCTAAACCTAACCCTAACCCTAACACTAATTGCAACCCTAATACTAACCCGAACCCTAATCCTAACCCTAACACTAATGATAACCCTAACCATAACCCTAACGCTAACACTAACCCTAAACATAATCCTAACCCTAACACTAACCCTTACCCTAAACCTAACTGTAAACATAACCCTAACACTAACACTAACCCTAAGTAAACATAACCCTAACCCTAACACAAAACCTAACCCCAAGCCTAACCCTAACCCAACCTTAACACTAACTCTAACGTAAACCTCACCCTAACTTAACCCTATCCCTAAACCTAACTCTAACTCTAATCCTAATCCTAACACTAACCCTAAACCTAACACTAATCGTAACCCTTAGCCTAACACTCACCACAACCCTAACCCTAACAGTAACACTAACTTTAATCATAATCCTTACCCCAACCCTAAACATTACCTTAACACTAACCCTAACCCTAACATTAACCCTAACACTAACCCTAACCATAACGTAACCCTAACCATAACACAAACCCTAAACAATACCATAACCATAACCCTAAACTTAACCTAACCCTAACACTAACCTAACACTAACCCAAATCCTAAACCTAACCCTAACTCTATCCATTAACCTAACCCTAAACCTAACAAAAACACTAACTCTAACCATAAGTCTAACCATAAATCCTAACCTTAATCCTAAACCTTACACTAACCCTAAACTTTACTGTAAAATGTACTCTAAATCTAACCCTAACAGTAACCATAACCATTACCTTAAACCTAACCATAACCCTAAACATAACCCTAACTCTACCTGAAACCTAACACTAACCATAATCCTAAACTTCAACCTAACCATAATACTAACCGTACTCTATCCCTAACCCTTACCTAACCCTAAAATTAACCCTAACCCTAACAATAACATCAACCCTAACCCTAACTCGAAACCTAAACCAAACCCTAAAACTAACCCAAACACTAACCCAAACCCTAACCCTATCTCTAACCCTAACCTTAACATTAAAACTAAACCTAACTTAGAACCTGATATTAACCGTAATCCTAACTGTAACTCTAACCCTAAACCTAATTATAATGCTAAACCAAACACTAATGCTAACCCTAACTATAACCCTAACACTAACTCTAACACTAACCCTAAACCTAAAAATAACATAAACCCTAACCCTAACCCTAATACGTACCCTTAGCAAACCCTAACCCAAACCTAAATCTAACATTAACCCTATCCTTACACGAATCCTAAACCCAAAACTAACTCCGACCCTAACACTAACCCTAATCCTAATCTGAACCCTAACACTAACACTAACTCTAATTATAACCCTAAACCTAAGCCTAAACCTTATCTTAACGCTGAACCTAACCCTAACACTAACACTAAATCTAACCCTAACACAATCCCTAACACTAACACTAAACCTAATCCTAACTGCAACCCTAACCCTTATCTTAAACCTAACACTAACCATAACATAAACCATAAATTTAACCCTAACCCTAACCCTAACCTAACCCTAACAATAACATCAACCCTAACCTTAACTTGAAACCTAAACCAAACCCTAAACCTAAACCAAAAACTAACCCATACCCTAAACCAAAAACTAACCCATACCCTAACCCTATCTCTAACCCTAACCTTTACATTAAAACTAAACCTAACTCTGAACGCTAACCCTAATCCTAACCGTAAAACTAAGTAACTAATTTTAACCCTAACCCTAACCCAAACACTAATCCTTACCATAACTGTAACCCTAACCTTAACCCTAACCGTAACCCAAACCTTAGGACTCACCCAACCCTAACCCTAAACCTAAACCTAATATCATGCTAACCCTAATCCTAACCCTAAATTTACACTAACTCTAACCCTAACACTAAACCTAATTTTAACTTTAACCCAAACACTAACCCTAACCCTAACCCTAATGCTTATACAAACTCTAACCCGAACCCTAAAAATAAGCCAAAACCTAAACTTAACCCAAATCTTAAACCTAAACCTAACCCTAAACCTAACTCTAACCCTATCACTAACCCTAACCCTAACACTAAGCTTAAACCTTACACTAAACCTTACTCTATCCCAAATCCAAACCCTAACACTAACCATAACCCTAACCTAACCCTTACTCTAACAGTAACTCTGACCCTAAACCTGAACCTAACACTAACCTTAACCCTAACCGTAAACCTAAACCTAACACTAACCCTAACCATAACTCTAACACTAACAATAACCCCAAACCTATACCTAATCCTAAACCTAACACTAACACTAACCCTAACCCTAAGTATAACCCTAACCATAAACCTAATCCTAACCAAAACCCTAACAATAACCCTAATCCTAACAGTGAATCTAACACTAACCCTAACCATAACCATAAACATAACTCTAATCCTAACCATAACACTAACGCTAACCCTTTCTCTAAACCTCACCACAAACCTCACCCCATCCCTAACACTATCTCTAACACTAACCCTATAACAAACCCTAAACCTAACTCTAACCCTAAGTGAAACACTAATCCTAAATCTGACCCTAACCCTAACCCTAACCTTAACACATATCATAACACAAACCATAACACTAACCCAACCTAACCTTAACCCTAACCATTACCTAATTACAACCCTAACCCTTATCCTAACACTAATCCTAAACCTAAACCTAAACCTAACACTAACCTTAATCTTAACCCTAACCTGAACCACAACACTAACCCTAACCTTAAACCTAACCCTAACACTCACCCTAAACCTATCCCTAACCATAAACCTAACACTAACACTAACCGTAAGTCTAACACTAACACTAACACTAACCCAAACACTAACAATGACCTAAACCTTACACTAACACTAACCCTAAGTCTAACACTAACACTAACCCTAACACTAACCATAACATGAATCCTAACCTAAACACTAACACTAACCATAAACCTAAACCTAATTCTCACCCTAACACTAACCCTAATCCTAACCCTAATCACAACACTATCACTAAACTTAACCCTAACCCTAAATCTAACAGAAACCGTAACACTAAATCTAACCCTAAACCAAACAGAAAACATAACCTAAAACCTACAACAAACCCTAAATCTTACATGAACCCCAACACTATCACTAAATCTACACCTAACCCTAAATCTAAACCTAACACTAAAACTAACCCTAACCCTAACACAAACCGACAACTTAACCCTAAACCTAATACAAACCCTAACCCTAACCCTAACCTTGACACATATCATAACACAAACCATAACACTAACCCAACCTAACCTTAACCCTAACCCTTACCTAACTATAACCCTAACCCTTATCCTAACACTAATCCTAAACCTAAACCTAAACCTAACACTAACCTTAATCTTAACCCTAACCTGAACCATAACACTAAACCTAACCTTAAACCTCACCCTAACACTCACCCTAAACCTATCCCTAACACTAAACCTAACACTAACACTAACTGTAAGTCTAACACTAACACTAACCCAAACACTAACAATGACCTAAACCTAACCCTAACACTAACCCTAAGTCTAACACTAACACTAACCCTAACATTAACCATAACATGAATCCTAACCTAAACACTAACACTAACCCTAAACCTAAACCTAATTCTCACCCTAACACTAACCCTAATCCTAACCCTAATCACAACACTATCACTAACCTTAACCTAAATCTAACACAAACCATAACACTAAATGTAACCCTAACCCTAACAGAAAACCTAACCCAAAACCTAAACGAACCCTAAATCTTAGACAAACCCTAACACTATCACTAAATCTACACCTAACCCTAAACCTAAACCTAACACTAAAACTAAACCTAACCCTAATCCTAACCCTATCACTAACACTAATCCTATCCCTACTCCTAACCCTAACCCTAACCCTAACACTTACCCTAACACTAATCCAAACCCTAACCCTTATCCTAAATCTATTATTAACCCTAACACTAACCCTAAACCTAACGTTAACCTAACTCTAAACCTAATCCAACTGTAACCCTAACTCTAAACCTAACCCAAACCCTAACCATAACACTCAATGTAACACAAAGCATTACCCTAACCCTAACACTAACCCTAACACTAACCCTATCACTAACACTAATACTAACCATAACCCTAACCTAACCCTTACTCTAACAGTAACTAGCCCTGATCTTACTCTTAAACTAAACCTAAACCTAACTCGTTCCCTATCCCTGAACCTCACTCTAATTCTAAAACTAACCCTAAACCTAACCCTAACAAATACCCTAACAATAGCCCTAACCCTTACCTAATACTAACCCTAGCCCTAAACCTAACCCTATCATCAAACTTAACCATAACCCTAACCCTAAACCTAACACTAACCCTAACTTTAACACTAAACCTAACCCTAACCCTAACCCTAAAAGTAACACTAACACTAATCCTAACAATAATAGTAACACTAACCAAACCCTACCTTTAACCCTAACACTAACGCTAAACCTAACAGTAACCCTAACTCTAACCCTAATCCAAATGTAACCCTAATGCAAACCGTAACACTAAATCTCAACCTAACACAAAACATGACCCTAACACTAACACTGACCCCAACACTAACCCTGATACTAACACTAATCCTAATTCTTAAACTAACCTTTACCCTAACCCAATCCCTAACCCTGATCCTCACCCTAATTCTAAAATTAACCCTGAGCATAACCCTAACCAGTACCCTACAATAACCCTATTATGTAATACTAAACCTAAACCTTACCCTAATACTATCACTAACCCTAACCCTAAACCAAACCCTCAACCTAACACTAACCCTAATTTTAACACTAACCCTAAACCTAACACTAACCCTAACACTAACCCTAACCCTAACCCTAATCCTAACCCTAACAATAACTCTAATCCTACACCTACCGTTAACCCTAACACTAACCCTAACACTAAACCTAACCCTAACTCAAATAATAATCCAACCATAACCCTAAATCTAACACTAACACAAATCCTATCCCTAACCCTAACCCTAACACATAACCTAACCCTAACCCTAACCCTAACCCAATCACTAACTCTAACCCTAACCATAACCCTAACCCTATCCCTAACTCTAACCTTAATCCTAACCCTAATCCTATCCCTTACAATAACCCTATTCCTAACACTAACCCTAACACTAATTATAACCACAAATCTAACCCTAACCCTAACACTTACCCTAACACCAACCCTAACAATAAAACTTTCATTTACCCTAACCCTAACCCTAACCATATCCTTAATACTGAACCTAATCTTAACCATAACCCTAACTCTTAACCCTAACACAAATCCTAACCCTAAGCTTAAAACTAACAAAAAACAATAAATCTAACACTGCCACTACCACTAAAACTAATCCTAAACCTATACTTAACTATAAAACTCACCCTAAACCTAATCCTAAACCTTACCCTAACATTTACCCTAACTCAAATTCTAACCCTAATCCTAACACTCAATTTAACACTAACCCTAAACCTAACCCTCACCTAACACTAACCCTAACTATAACACTAACACTAACCCTAAAACTATCCATAACCCTATCACTAACCCTAACCCTAACTCTAACACTAATTCTAACCCTAACCTTAATATTAACACTAACCCTAAACCTAAACCTAACCCTAAACCTAACCATCATCCTATGTGTAACCCTAAACTTAACACTAATTATAATCCTAACACAAACTCTAACACTAAACCTAACACTAATTTCTACATAAAACCTAGTCTTAATGCTAATCATAACGGTAACCCTATCCCTATCCCTAACACTAACAATAACACTAACACTAATCCAAGCCCTAACACTAAGCCTTACTCAATCTCTAATCCCAAACCTAACTCTTAAATAATCCTAACCCTAACCTTCACCCTAAACCTAACTCTAAATCTAACACACACCCTAATTCTAACCCTAACACTAAACCTAACCCTAACAAGAACCCTAACCTAACCTTAACCCTAACCCTAAAACTATCTTTAACCCTATCCCTAACCCTAACCCAAACCCTAACACTAAACCTAACCCTATCTCTAACCCGAAAACTATCCCTAAATAAACCTAACCCTAACTCTAACCTTCACCCTAACCATACTCTAAATCTAACACAAAACCTAACCCTAACCCTAACACTAACCCTATCCCTAACCATAACCATAACCACAACCTAATCTTAACCCTAAATATAAAACTATCCTTAACCCTAATCCTAAACCTAACCCAAACCCTAACTCTAACCCTAACCCTATCTCTAACCCTAAACCTAACCCCAAAATAACCCTAACCCTAAACCTAACCCTAACCTTCACCCTAAACCTAACTCTAAATCTAACACAAACACTAACCCTAAGCCTAACACTAACCCTAATCCTAACCATAACCCTAACCATAACCTACATTTAACCCTAACCATAAAACTAACCTTAACCCTAACCCTAAAACTAACTCTAACCCTAACCCTAACCGTTAATCTAAATCTAACTCTAAAACAAACCCTAACCCTAACCCTAAACCTAACCCAAATCCTAACCATAACCGAAACCCTAACCTTACAGAACCCTAACATAAAACCCAATCCTAAATGTAACCTTAATACTAACACTAACTATAACTCTAAAATAAACCCTAACACTAACCCTAACACTGATTCCAACCCTAAACATAAACCAAACCGTAAACTTAACACTAACCTTAACCCTAAACCTAAACCTAATCATCACACTAAACCTAACCCTAACATTTACAAAACCGTACACTTTACCCTATCGTGAACACTTATCCTAACACTAAACCAACACCTAACACTAACCCTAACACTAAATCTAATCATAAACATAATCCTAACACAAACACTCACCCTAACCCTAACCCTAACCCTAACACTAACCCTAACTCTAACCCTAATCCTAACACTAACCCTAACACTAACGCTAACCCTAACATTAACCCTAAATCTAACCCTAATGCAAACCCGAACACTAAACATAAACCTAACCCTAACTCTAACCCTAAAACTGAACCTAACCCTAACCAGAACCCGATCCTTAATCCTAAAAATAACTCTAAACCTAACACTAACCACAACCCTTACTCCAACCCTAACACTAACATTAACCCCAACCCTAACACTAACCCAAACCCTAACCCAAAATTGAACCCTAACCATAACAATAAACCGAACCCTAACCCTAACACTCACTGTAACCCTAATCCTAAACCTAAAACTACCTTAACCCTAACCCTAACACCCAAACCCTAACTCTAAATTTAACTCTATGCCTACTCCTAAACGTAAGCCTAAACCTAACCCTAACTGTAGTATGAACCCTAACCCTAAACCTAACCCTAACCCTAACACAAACCCTAAACCTAACCCTAACTCTAACCTTAACCCTTACCCTAACCCTAAGTGTAAGACTAACTCTAAACCTAACCCTAACCCTAATATTAATCCTAACCCTAAACCTAACCCTAAACCTAACACAAACCGCAATGCTAACCATAACCCTAACCCTATCCTATCCCTAAGCCTAAACCTACCCTATCCCTAACCCTAAACCTAACCCTACCCTAACGCTAAAATTAAACTTATCCTTAACTCTAACCCTAACAATAATCCTAACCCTAACTCTAACCTTTAGTATAACCCTAACACAACCCTTATCCTAACCTAACACTACCCTAACCCTAACCCTAAAACAAACCTTAATCATAACCCTAACCCTATCCTAAACCTAAATCTAAACACAACACAGACCCTAACCCTAACACTTACCCTAACCTTACCCTAAACCTAACACTAACCCTAACCCAAATCCTAACATTAACTCTAAACCTAATTGGAACCCCAACTCTAAACACAAACACAAACACAAACCCTAAACCTTATCCTAACACTAACCATAACCCTAACACTAAACCTAAATTTAACCCTAACCCTAAAAGTAAAACTAAATCTAACTGTCACCTAACCCTAAACTGAACACTTACCCTAACACAAACCCTAAGCAAACTCAAACACTAATCCTAACCCTCACTCTAACACTAACCCTATCCCTAACACTAACACTAACCCTAACCCTAACACGAACCCTAACCCTACCCCTAACCTACCACTAACCCTAACACTAACCCTAAACTAAACACTAACACTAACACTAACCCAAAAACTAACTGGAACCCTAACCATAAAAGTCACCCCAAACCTAAACCTAACTTTAACCCAAACCCAAAAAATAACCCTACGAATAACCCTAACCCTAACCCTCACACTAACACTCACCTGAACTCTAACACAAAACCTAACACTAACACTAACCCTAACCATAACACTAACACTAATACTAATCATAACTCTAACTCTAATTTTAATCCTATCCGTAAACTTAAACCTAACCCGTACCATAAAGATAACAGAAACCCTAATCCTAACCGTAACACTAATGCTCACCCTAACCCTAACCATAACACTAACCCTAAACTTAACACAAACTCTAACCCTAACCATAACACTAACCCTAACCTAACCCTAACCCTATCAATAATCTAATCCTAACCATAACCATAACACTATCTCTAATCCTAACAAAAACCCTACACTTAACAATAACCCTAACTGTAAACTAACCCTAATCATAACTTTAATTTAACCCTCACCATAACCCTAACCCTAATTCTAACCTAACCCTAAAACTTACTTTAACCCTAAACCTAAACCAAACCCTAACACTAACACTAAACCTAAACCTAAATCTAACCCTAACACAAACTCTTACCCTAACCCTAACCCTAACCTAACCTTAACCCTACGCCTAACTCTAACCCTAACACTAACCATTACCCTAAGGTAAATTCTAACTTTGACACTAACTCTAACCATTATGATAACCCTAATTCTAACCCTAACTATAAATCCTGTTAGGGTTAGGGTTAGGGCTTGTATTAGGGTTAGGGTTTGTGTTTGGAATAGGTTTAAGGTAATTGTTAGGTTATGTTTAAGGTACGATTACTGTTAAGGTTACGGTTAGTGTTAGTGTTAGGGTTTGCATTAGTGTGAGGGTTAAGTTTAGGAATAGTGTTAGGTTTAGTGTTTGTGTTAGGGTTAGCATTAAGTTTAGGATTAGTGATAGGGTTAGGATTAGGGTTAATTTTAGTGTTAGGTTTAGGGTTAGGGTTAGGGATAAGTTTAATGTCAGGGTTAGGTTTAGGTTTAGTGTTAGAGTTAGAGTTACTGTTAGGGTTATGGTTACCAATAGTGTTAGGATTAGGAATTTTAGGGTTATGGTTAGGGTTAGTGTTAGGGTTGGTTTTGGGGTTAGGTTTAGGGTTAGGTTTAGTGTTAGGGTTTGGGTTTGGGTTTGGGTTTGTGTTAGGATTAGGGTTAGGTTTAGGGTTAGGGGTAGTGTTACTGTTAGGGTTACTGTAAGGATTAGGTTAAGTATTAGGATTTATGTTAGTTTTAGGTTTTGCATTAGGGTTAGTGTAAGGGTTAGTGCCAACGTTAAGGTTAGGATTAGTGTTAGGTTAGAATTAGTGTTAGTGTTAGGGTTAGTGGTAGGTTTAGGGTTAGTGTTAGTGTTAGGGGTAGGGTTAGTGTTAGGTTTAGGGTTAATGTTCATCATAGTGTTAGGGTTAGAGTTAGAGTTAGGATTAATGTTAGGGTTAGGTTAGTGTTAGAATTAGGGTTATGGTTAGGATTAGGTTTAGGGTTAGTGTTACGGTTATGGTTAGGTTTAGGGTTAATGTTAGGTTTAGGGTTAGGTTTAGTGTTAGGGAAAGGGTTAGGGTTGGGATTAGTGATAGGGTTAAGGTTAGGGTTTGAGTTAGGCTTAGGGTTTTGGTTAGGATTAGGGCTAGTGTTTAGGGTTAGAGTTACAGTTAGGGTTAGGTTTAGTGTTAGGGTTAAGGTTTATGTTAGGGTTGGGTTTAGCGTGAGTGTTAGGGTTAGGGTTAGGTTTATTTAGGTTTGGTGTTAGTGTTTGGGTTAGAGTTAAGATTAGGATTAAGGCTAGTGTTAGGGTTAGTGATAGGTTTATAGTTAGTTTTAGGGTTAGGATTATGGTCAGTGTCATGGTTAGGGTTATCGTTAAGTTTACGGTGTTAGTGTTAGGTTTAGGGGTATGGTTACTGTTATCCTAAGGGTTAGGTTTATGGTTAGTGTTAGGATTAGTGTTGCGGTTAGGGTTAGTATTAGTGTTAGTTTTAAAGTTAGGGTTTGATTTAGGTTTAAGGTTAGTGTTAGGTTTAGTGTTAGGGTTAGGGTTAGGGTATTTTAGGGTTATAGTTAGGATTTAAGTTTAGTTTAGGGTTAGGGTTAGTGTTAGGTTTAGTGTTCGAGTTAGGATTAGTGTTAGGGTTAGATTTAGGGTTAGGGTTAGTGTTAGGATTAAGGTTAGGGTTTGTGTTAGGGTTAGTGTTATGGTTATGGTTAGGTTTAAAGGTAGGTTTAGGGTTAGAGTTAGTGTTATATTTAGTGTTAGGATTAAGGATATGTTTATTATTAGGGTTAGAGTTAGGGTTAGGGTTAGTGTTAGAGTTAGGGTTAGCGATAGGCTTAGGTTTAGGTTTAGTTTTAGGTTTAGTGTTACGGTTAGTGTTAGTGTTAGTGTTAGGTTTATGAATAAAGTTAAATTTGGTATTAACGTTAGGGTTATTGTTAGGTTTAGGGTAAGATTTATTGTTTAGTTAGGGTAAGCTTTAGGGTTAGGTTTAGGGTTAGGGTTAGTGTTAGGGTTAGGCTTTGGGTTAAAGTTAGGTTTAGGGTTAGTGATAGGGTTAGTTTTAGGGTTTGTGTTAGGGTTAGGGTTTGTATTAGTTTTAGGGTTACAGTTAGGATTAGGGTTAGGTTTAAGATTACTCTTAGGTTTAGTTTTAGGGTTAGGGTTAGAGTTAGATTTAGTGTTAGTTTTAGGGTTAGGGTTTGTGTTAAGTTTAGGGTTAGTGTGACTGTTAGTGTTAGGTTTAGTGTTAGGTTTAGGGTTAGGTTTTATGTTAAGGTTAGGGTTAGGGTTAGTGTTAGTGTTAGGTTTACGGTTAGGATTTGGGTTAGTGTTAGGATTAGTGAAAGTTTTAGAATTTGCATTAATGTTTGTGTTAGGGTTAAGGTAGTGTTATGGTTAGTTTTAGTGTTAGGGTTAGTGTTAGTGTTAGGATTAGTGTTATTGATTGGTTTAGGGTTATGGTTAGTGTTACGTTTAGGGATAGTTTTAAGGTTAGGGTTCCAATTCATCTTAGGGTTAGAGTTAGGTGTAGTGTTACTGTTAGGTTAGTGTTTGTGTCAACTATACGGTTAGGGTTAGTGTTATGGTTAGTGTTAGGGTTAGGGTTAATGTTCATCATAGTGTTAGGGTTAGAGTTAGAGTTATGATTAATGTTAGGGTTAAGGTTATGGTTAGTGTTAGTGTTAGGGTTAGGGTTAGTTTTAGTGTTAGGTTTAGTGTTAGGGTTATGTTTAGTGATAGGTTTTGTGTTATGTTAAGGTTAGTGATAGGGTTTGTGTTAGGTTTAGGTTTAGGGTAAGTGTTAGATTAGGATTAGGGTTAGCGTTAGTGTTATGTTTCCTGTTAGAGTTAGGGTTAGCATTAGGGTTATTTTTATGGTTAGTGATAGGGTTAGGTTTAGTGTTACTTTTAGGTTTATGTCTAGGGTTACGTTTTGTCTTAGGTTTAGTGTTATATTTAAGGTTAGAGTTGGGGTTAGTGTTCAGGTTAGTGTAAGTTTTAGGGATAAGTTAAGGATTAGTGTTAGTTTTTAGTTAGGTTTAGTTTTATGGACAGGGTTACGGTTAGTGATAGCATTAGGTTTTGAGTTAAGTTAAGGTTTATGGTTATGGTTAGTGTTAGAGTTAGGTATAGTGTTAGGTTTAGGGTTAATGTTTAAGTTAGGGTTAGATTTAGGGTTAGTGTTATGGCTACAGGTAGGGTTAGGGTTAGGATTAGTGTTAGGTTTAGGGTTTGTCTTAGGTTTATTTTAGGGTGTTAGATTAGGTTTATGGGTAGGATTTGACTTAAGATTAGGGTAAGTGTTAATGTTAGGGTTTGTGTTAGGGTTAGGGTTAGGTTTAGGGTTAGGATTGAAGTTAGTGTTAGTGTTAGTGTTAGGGTTATCGTTAGGGTTAGGTTTAGGGTTAGTTTAGGGTTAGTGTTAGTGGTAGGTTTTGATTTAGTGTTAGGGTTGTGTTAGGGATAGGTTTATTGATTAGGTTATGTTTCAGATTACTATTAGGGTTAGGATTAGGATTAGTGTTAGGGTTGATTCAGGGTTATTTTAGGTTAGTATTTGGTTTAGGTTTAGGGTTACGGTTAGGGGTAGTTTTAGGGATATGTTTAGGGTTAGGGGTACTTAGGGTTAGTGTTAATTTTAGGTTTAGGTTTTGTGTTAGGGTTAGGATAACGGTTTGTGTTATTTTTAAATTTAAGGTTAGGGTTAGTTTTAGGGTTACAATTAAGATTTGGGCTGGAATTAGGTTTACGGTTATGCTTAGGTTTAGTGTAAGTTTAGGTTTAGTGTTAGATTTACCGTTGTGTTAAGGTTAGATTAAATTAGGGTTAGAGTAAGTTGTAATGTTAGTTTTAGTGTTAGGGTTAGGGTTAGGTTAGGGTAAGCTTTTGTGATAGTGTTTAATTTAGGGTTAGTTTTCATGTTAGGTTTAGGGTTAGAGTTAGTGTTAAATATAATTTTAGGTTTAGAGTTGGTTTATGTTTAGGGATGGGATAGGTTAGGGTTAGGGCAAGGTTAGGGTAAGGATTATGTTTAGGTTTAGGATTTGTGTTAGTGTGAGAGTTAGTGTTAGGTTTTGGCGTTCAGGTTAGGGTTAGGGTGAGGGTTAGAGTTATGGTTAGGAGTAGGTTTAGGGTTTGTGTTAGTGTTATATTTAGGGTTAGTGTTAGGGTTTGTGTTCGGGTTAAAGGTAGGATTAGGGTTAAGGTTACAGATAGTACATGGGTTGGATTTAGGGTTAGGGTTAGAGTTAGGTTTAGTGTTAGGTTTACTGTTACTGTTAGGGTTATTGTTAGGATTAGATTTAGTGTAAGTGTTAGTGTTAGATTTAAGGTTAGAGTTAGGTTTAGAGTTAGTGCTAGGGTTAGATTTACATTTAGGGTTAGGCTTAGGGTTAGTTTTCAGGTTATTTTAGCGTAAGGTTTAGGGTTAGGATTTGGTTTAGGTTTAGGTTTAGTGTTACGGTTAGGGTTAAGGTTGGGTTATGGTTTGGGTTAGGGTTAGTATTAGGTTTAGGGTTAGGGATAGGTTGAGTGTTAATGTTAGGGTCAGGATTAGGTTTACTTTTAGCATTAGCTTTCGAATTAGGGTTAGGTTTAGGTTTAGTGTTAGGGTTAGAGTTTGGGTTAGTGTTAGTGTTAGAATTAGGGTTTGTGTTAGGGATAGGATTAGGGTTAGTCTTAGGGTTAGCCTTAGGGTTAGGGATAGGTTTATTGTTATGGTTAGGGTTCGGGTTCGGATTAGGGTTAGGGTTTGTGTTAGGGTTAGTGATAGGGTTAGATGTAGGGTTAGTGTTAGGGTTGGGGTTATGGTTCGTGTTTTGGTTAGGGTAATGGAAAGGGTTAGGTTTGTGTTAGGGTTAGTGTTAGGATTAGAGTTAGTTTTTGGGTTAGTGTGAGGGTTAGGGTAAGATTTAGGTTTAGGGTTAGTTTTAGGATTAGGGTTAGTGTTAGGTTTAGAATTTAATAAGGTTATGTTTAGGGTTAGTGTTAGAGTTAGTGTTAGGGTTTTCTGAGAGTTATGGTTAGTGTTAGAGTTAGGGTTACAGTTATGATTTAGACGAAGTTTATGTTTAGTGTTAGGGTTTGTGTTAGGATTATGTTTAGCGTTAGGGTTAGTGTTAGGGTTAGGGTTATTGCATGCTAGGGTTAGGGTTAGTGTTAGTGTTACAATTAGAATTAGGGGTAGGTTTTGCATTAGGGTTAGTGTTAGGGTTAGTGATAGATAGATAGGGTTAGTGTTAGTGTTACAGTTAGTGTTAGCATTAGTGTTAGGGGAAGTGTTAGTGTTATTGTTAGGTTTAGGGTTAGGTATAGGCTTAATGTTAGGGTTAGTGTTAGTGTTAGGGTTAGGATTACAGTTGATCTTAGGGTTAGGGTTAGAGTTAGGTTTAGGTTTATTGAAAGATTTCGTGTTAGGTTTAGGGTTAGTTTTAGGGTTAGGGTTATGGCTAAGGTTAGACTTCATGTTAGGGTTTAGGGATAATATTAGGGTTAGTGATGTTTTTCTGGTTAGTGCTAAGATTATGATTAGGGTTAGGGTTGGTGTTACTGTTAGGGTTAGGGTTATTGTTTGGGTTAGTGTTAGATTTAGGGATAGGGTAAGTGTTAGTGTTAGTGTTAGAGTTAGAATTAGGAATAATATTAGGGTTAGGGATATTTTTAAGGTTAGTGTTAGGATTAAGATTAGGGTTAGTGTTGGTGTTACTGTTAGGGTTAGGATTAGTGTTAGGGTTAGTTTTAGATTTAGGGATAGGGTAAATGTTAGTGTTAGTTATAGAATTAGAGTTAGGGAAAATGTTAGGGTTAGGGATATTTTTAAGTTTAGTGTTAGGATTACGATTAGGTTTAGGGTTAGTTTTACTGTTGGGGTTAGGGTTACTGTTAGGTTAGTGTTAGGGTTAGGGATAGGGTTAGGTTTAGCATTAGAATTAAGGCTAGGTTTAGCGTTAGAGTTAGTGTAAGGGTAAAGGTTATGTTTAATGTTAGGTTTAGTTTTAGAGTTAGGGTTAGGGTTAGGGTTAGTGTTAAGTTTAGTGTTATGGCAAGGGTTAGGGTTTGTGTGAGGTTTAGTTAAGGGGTAGTGTTAGGGTTAGGTTTAGTGTTTGGGTTGGATTCATGTGCAGGATTAGGTTTAGATTTAGGGTTACAGTTAGGTTTAGTGTTAGTGTAAAGGTTAGGGTTAGGGTTAGGGTTAGGGTTTGTTTTAGGTTTAGAATTAAGTTTCGGTGTTGTGTTAGCAAAAGGTTTAGGTTTAGGGTTAGGGTTATGAATAGGATTACTTTTAGTTTTAGGTTTATGGTTAGGATTAGGTATAGGGTTAGTGATATTGTTAGGTTTGGGGTTAGGATTTGTGTTAGGATATGGTTTAGGATTAGTGTTAATGTTAGTGAAAGGGTTAGGTTTAGAGTTAGGGTTAGGTAAGAGTTAGGGTCAGGGTTAGATTATGTTTAGGATTATGGTTTGGTTAGGGTTTGTTTTAGGGTTAGGGTTAGGGTTAGGGTTAGTGTTAGGGTTAAGGTTAGGATTAGGATTAGTGATAGATTTAGTGTAAGATTTAGGGTTATTGTTAGAGTTAGGGTTATGGCTAGGGTTAGATTTCTGGTTTAGGTTATGGTTACAGTAAGTTTTAGAGTTAATGTTAGGGTTAAGGTTAGAATTTGAGCTACGGTTTGGGTTAGTGTTAGGGTGTTAGGTTTTTGGTTAGATTTTGGGTGAGTGTTAGTGTGAGGGTTTGGGTTAGGTTTATTGTTAGGTTTAGGTTTCAGGATCAGGTTAAAGTTAGGTTAGAGTTAGGATGATGGTTAGGATTAGGGTTAGTGTTAGGGTAAGGTTTAGGATTAGGGTAAATGTTAGGGTAAGGGTTAGGGTTACGTTTAGGGTGAGTTTTAGAGTTAAGCATAGGGTTCGTGTTAGTTTTAGGGTTAGTGTTAGTGTTAGGGTCAGTGTTTTTATTAGGTTTAGGATTAGGGTTAGGGATTGTGTTAGGGTTAAGTTTAGAGTTAGGGTTAGGGTTAGGTTTACTATTAGGTTTATGGTTAGGGTTAGGGTTAGGGTTACTGTACATGGTATGGTTAGGGTTAGTGTTAGGGTAAGTGTTAGGGTTAGGGTTAGATTTATGGTTACAATTAGTGTTAATGTTAGAGTTAGGGATAGTTTTAGTGTAAAGGTTAGGCTTAGGTTTAGGTTTAGGGTTAGATTTAGGGATATGGTGATGTTTTGTGTTAGGGTTAGGGTTAGTTTTAGAGTTAGTGTTAGGTTTAGGGTTAGGGTTAGGGTTAGTGTTAGGGATTGGGCTAGTTTGAGGGTTCTGGTAAGGGAATGTGTTAGGGTTTGGGTTAGGGATAGGATTTGTGTTAGGGTTAGGTTTAGGGTTAAGGTTAGATTTTAGAGTGAGTTAGGGTAGGGTTAGGGTTAGGTTTAGGCTTAAGGGTAGGGTTAGGATTATTGTTAGGGTTAGGTTTAGGATTAGGTTTAGTGTTAGTGTTACGCTTAGGGTTAGGGTTGGGGTTAAGGTTAGGGTTAAAGTTAGGGTTAGTGTTAGGTTTAGGGTTAGGGTTACAGTTAGGATTAATAATAGGTTTGGGGTTAGGTTTAGTTTTGGTATTAGGTAAGGGTTAGTATTATTGTTAGGGTAAGATTAGGGTTAGGTTTAAGGTTTGTTTTAGAATTAGGGTGAAGATCAGATTTAGTGATCAGGTTAGGGTTAGGGTTAGTTTGAGTTAGGATTAGGGATGGGTTAGGGTTAGTGTTAGGGTTAGGTTTATGGATTGTGAAAGGTTGAGGTTTAGGATTATGGTTTGGGTTATGGTTAGAGTTAGGTTTACGGATGTATTAGGGTTAGATTTACGGTTAAGGTTAGGTTTAGGGTTAGTGTTAGGGTTAAAAGAGGTTAGGCTTAGGGTTAGGTTTAGGGTTAGTGTTAGGTTAAGGGTTAGATTTAGTGTTAGGGTTGGGAGTAGGTTTAGGATTATTGTTACTTATAGGGTTAGGATTAGGGTTAGGGTAGGGTGAGGTTTAGTTTTAGTTTTAGGCTTAGGGCTAGGGTTAGGTTTAGGGTAAGTTATTGGGTTAGCGTTCGTGTCAGCTTCAGGGTTTGTTGTCTGGTTTGGGTTAGGGTTTGGGTTAGGGCTAGTATCAGGGTTATTGTTATGGTTAGCGTCAGGTTTAGGGTTTGTTTTTTTGTTAGATTTATGGTTAGGGTTAACATTAGTGTTAGTGTTACGGTTAGGGTTAGGGTTAGGGTTAGGGTTAGTGTTAGGTTGAAATTTAGGTTAGGTTTAGGGTTAAGGTTAGTGTTAGGGTGAGAATTAGTTTAGGTTTAGGGTTAGGTTTAGTGTTAGGGTTAGGGTTTGTGTTATGGTTAATGTTAGTGTTAGTGTTAGTGTTAGTGTTAGGGTTAGGGTTAGTGTAAGTTATAGCTTTAAGGATAGGTTTAGGGTTAGTGTTAGGGTTAGAGTTAGTGTTAGGTTAGTGTTACAGATAGGGTCAGGGTTAAGTTTAATTTAGTGTTAGGTTTAGGGTTAGGGTTAGGTTTAGTGTTAGGGTAAGGGTTAGGTTTAGGGTTAGGTAAGGGTTAGAGTTAAGGTTAGGTTAGGTTTAGGGTTGTGGTTTGGGTTACGATTTGTTTTAAGTTTAGGGTTAAGGTTTGTGTTAAGTTTAGGGTTAGGTTGTGCGTTTGTGTTAGGGTTACTGTTGGAAATAGTGTTAGGTTTTGTGTTAGGGTTAGGTGTAAGTTTTTGGTTAGTGTCAGCATTATTATTTAGCTTAGGGTTAGAGGTAGGTTTAGGTATTGTTTTAGAGTTAGGGTTAGAGATAGTGGTAGAGATAGAGTTAAGGTTAGGGTGAGGTTTAGAGTAAAAGTTAGGGTTAGGGTGAGGTTTAGAGTTATGTTTAGAGTTATGATTGGATTTAATGTTAACTTTAGGGTTAGGATTAGGGTTAGTGTTAGTGTTTTGATTAGGATTAGTTTTAGGGTTAGGTTTGGTCTTAGGGTTAGGGTTAGGGTTTCTATTGGTGTTATGGTTACTCTTATAGTTTGTGTTATGATAAGGGTTAGGATTAGGGTTAGAGTTAGGTAAGGTTGAGGGTTAGGGTTAGGTTTAGCATTAGTGTTTGTGTTAGGGTTAGTGTTAGGGTTAAATTTGGGTAAGGGTTAGGGTTAGTGTTCGTGTTAGGGTAAGCGTTCGTGTTAGGTTTAGTTTTAGGTTTAGGTTTAAAGTTAGGGTTAGTGTTAGGGTTAGGTTAATGTTTAGGTTTAAAGTTAGGGTTAGTGTTAGGGTTAGGTTTAGGGTTAGGTTTAAAGTTAGGGTTAATGTTAGGGTTAGGTTTAGGGTTAGGGTTAATGTTAGTGTTTGGATTAGTGTTATAGTTAGGTTCAGTGTTACTCTTAATGTTACAGTTATTTATAGGTTTAGGGTTAGGGTTAGGGTGAGGGTTAGGTTTAGGGTTACAGTTAATGTTAGGTTTAGAGTTAGGATTAGTGTTAGTGTTCGTGTTTGGTTTAGGAATAGTGTAAGGTTAGTTTTAGGTTTAGGGTTAGGTTTTGGTTAGGTTAGTGTTAGGGTTAGGGTTAGCGTTTGTGTTAGGGTTAGTGTTAGCGTTATGGTTAGGTTCAAAATTATAGTTAGGGTTAGGGTTAGTGCTATATTTAGGGTTAGGTTTAAGGATAGGGTTAGTGTTAGGGTTAGCCTTAGGTTTAGGTTTAGGGTTAGAGTTAGGGTTAGCATTAGGCTTAGGGTTTGGTTCAGTATTAGGTTTAGTGTTACGGTTAGGTTTAGTGTTAATCTCAGAGTTAGGGTTAGGGTTAAAATTAGCAATAGGATTATTGTTAGTTTTAGTGTTAGTGTTAGGCTTAGGGTTATGGCTAGGGTTAGTGTTATGGTTAGAGTTTGGGTTACCATAACAGTTAAGAGTTAGTGTTAGGGTTAAGGATATAATTTGAGTTAGGGTTAAGGTTAGTGTTAGGGTTAGCTTAAGTTTATGGTGAGAGTAAGGGTTTGCATTATGGTTAGATTTAGGGTAAGTTTTAGGGTTAGTGTTAGGGTTTGTTTTAGGGTTAGGGTTAAGTTAAGTTTTAAGTTTAGGGTTAGAATTAGGTTTAGGTTTAGGGTTAGGGTTAAATTACTGTCAGGTTTAGTGTTAGGGTTAGGTTTAGGGTTAGTGTAAGGGTTAGCATTAGAGTTAGGGTTATTGTTAGTGTTAGGGTAAGGATTATGGTTCATCTTAGTGTTAGGGTTAGTATTAGGGTTAGTGTTAGATTTAGAGATAGGGTAAGTGTTAGTGTTAGAGTTAGAGTTAGGGATAATGTTAGGGTTAGGGATATTTATAAGGTTAGTGATGGAATTATTATTAGGGTTAGTGTTGGTGTTAATGTTAGCGTTAGGGTTAGGGTTAGGGTTAGGGTTAGTTTTAGGGCTAGGGATAGATTTACATTTAGAACTAGTGTTAAGTTTAGTGTTAGGGATAGGGTTAGTGTAAGGGTTAGGCTTAGGGTTAGGATTAGGTTTAGAGTTAGGGATGGGTTTGGGGTTTGTGTTAGGGTTAGGGTTAGTGTTAGAGTTAGTGTTAGGTTTAGGGTTAGGGTTAGTGTTAGGTTTAAGGTTAGAGTTAGATTTAGGATAGTGTTAGGGTTAGGGTTAGGTTTAGTTCTAGGCTTAGGGTTAGTGTTAGAGTTAGTGTTAGAGTTAGAGTTAGTATTTGTGTTAGTGTGAGGGTTATGGTTAGGTTTAGTGTTAGGGTAAGGGTTAGTATTGGATTAGTTTTAGTGTTAGTGTTAGATTTAGGGTAACCTTTAGGGTTTGTTATAGGTGTAGTTCTAAGAATAGGGTTAGTTTTTAGGTTAGAATTACTGTTAGGCTTAGGGTTAATGTTATTGATTAGGGTTAGCATTTCTGTTAGGGTTAGATTTTGAATAAGCAATAGCGTTAGAGTTAGTGTTAGGATAGGAATAAGGTTAGAGTTAAGTTTAGATTTAGTGTTATGTTTAGGGTTAGTGTTAGGTTAGGGTTATGGTTAGGTTAGGGTTAGTGTTATAATTAGGGTTAGGTTTGTGTTAGGGTTACTGTTATTTTTATGGTTAGGATTAGGTTTAGGGTTTCTGTTAGTGTTAGGGTTAGGGTTACTTTTATGGTTAGAATTAGAGTTAGAGTTATGTTTACGTTTATGGTTGTGTTAGATTAAGGGTTAGGTTTAGGGTTGGTGTCAGATTTAGGATTAGGTTTATGGTGAGGGTTAGGGTTAGAGTTAGTTAGTATAGTGTTAGGGTTAGTGTTAGTGTAAGGGCTAAGTATAGCGTTTGGATTTGGGTTAGTGTTATCATTAGGTTTAGAGTTAGGGTTAGAGTTAGTGTTAGGTTTAGGGTTAGTGTTAGGGTTAGGTTTAAGATGAGGGTTAGGGTTAGGATAGTGTTAGGTTAAAGTTTATGTTTAGGGGTAGGATTATGGCTAGGTTAGTGTTAGGGTTAGGGTAGGCTTAAGGTTCATTTATGGTTAAGGTTATGGTTTGAGTTATTTATAGTTTTAGGGTAAGTGTTAGGGTTAGTGTTAGGTTTAGCAATAAGGTAAGTGTTAGGGTTAGGGTTAAATTTAGAGTAAGTGTTAAGTTTAAGGTAATTTTTAGGTTATTTTAAGGGGTACGTTTTGGGTTAGGTTTAGGGTGAAGGTAAGGGTAAGGGTTAGGGTTAGAGTTTCAGTTGGTATTAGTGTTGGAGTTATGGTTAGAGTTATGGTGAGCTACTACAAGAGGGAAAAAAGCATAGAGAGTGCACTGACACTCAAGATCGGGTGAGATTTCAGTAAACTCAAAGTTCTGTGAAAACATTGCAAACACTTTCAAATAAAAGTGTATTTTCATTGCCTTGCTTAGGGCTTCTGCTAGAGTGAACAAAGCATATAGAGTGCAATGAGAACTAATTCAGTGTATCAAATTTCAAGCAGCTAGAAGAAACCATGTTTAATTTAGAGTTCCAACTGCGTCTCTCCCTATAGGGGAAAATGAAGTGAAATCTATAAATTCAAAGTGTTCCCGTAATCGAACTCTTGAACCTACAAGAACTACATTTGGGTGGCCCAGTGGGACTGGAGTACCGATTTTTACCACCAAGTATCATCAAGATCGAGTGAAAAAATATTTGCTGGAATTTCAGTAAACTCGGAGTTCTGTGGAAGCTTGGAAAATACGTTCAAATGAAAGTGATTTTTCCTTGCCTCTGCTTAAGGCTACTGCAAGAGGGAACAAAGCATAGAGCGTGCACTGAGAACTAATTTAGTGTGTCAAGTTTCAAGCAGTTAGCACAATCCGTGTTTTATTTAGAGTTCCAATTGCATCTATCCCTATAGGGGAAAACAAAGTGAAACCTAACATTTCAAACTGTTCCTTCAAAACAACTCTTCAACCTAAAATACCAAAATTTTGTTGCCCAAGTGCAACTGGATTACCGATCATTATGGCCAAGTATCAAAAAGATCAAGTGAATGGGCTGGGGATGTGGCTCAAGCGGTAGCGCGCTTGCCTGGCATGCGTGCGGCCCGGGTTCGATCCTCAGCACCACATACAAACAAAGATGTTGTGTCCGCCAAATACTAAAAAATAAATATTAAAAAATTCTCTCTCTCTCTCTACCTCTATCTCTCTCACTCTCTCTTTAAAAAAAAAAAAAAAAAAAAAAAAAAAAAAAAAAAAAGATCAAGTGAAAAAAAAATATTTGCTGAGATTTCAGTAAATTCGGAGTTCTGTGGAAGCTTGGAAAAGGCTTTCAAATGAAATAGTTTTTTCCCTCCCTCTCCTTTGGGCTACTTCAAGAGGGAAAAAAATCATAGAGCATGCACTGATAACTAATTCAGTATGTCAAGTTTCAAGCAGCTAGCACAAACCCTGTTTGATTTAGAGTTTTAACTGGGAGTATACCTATTGGTGAAAACGAAGTGAAAGCTAAAATTTCAAAGTGTTCCTGCAAAGGAACGATTCAACCTACAAGATTGAAATTTGAGTCTCCAAGTGCGACTGGAGTGCCAATCATTATGGACAAGTAACCAAAAGATCAGGTGAAAATAATATTTGCTGGGATTTCATTAATCTCGGAGTTCTGTGGAAGCTTGGAAAAGCTTTCAAATGAAATTGTTTGTCCCCTGCCTCTCCTTTGTGCAATTCAACAGAAAACAAAGCATAGAGAGTGCACTGACAAGTAATTGAGTTTGTAAAGTTTCAAGCAGTTAACACAACCTTGTTTGATTTAGAGTTCCAACTGCATCTATCCATATAGGGGAAAATAAAGTGAAACCTATAATTTAAAACTGTTCCTCCAAAGGAATGCTTCAACCTAGAAGATCAAAATTTGGAGGCCCAAGTGCAACTGGAATACGGATAATTATGGTCAGGTATCAAAAAGAGCAGGTGAAAAAAATATTTGCTGGGATTTCAGTAAACTCTGAATTCTATGAAAGCTTGGAAAACCCTTTCAAATGAAATTTTTTTCCCTCCCTCTCCTATGGGTTACTTCAAGAGGGAACAAATCATAGAGCTTGCACTGACAACTAATTCTGTGTGTCAAGTTTCAAGTAGCTATCAGAAACTGTGTTTGATTTAGAGTTCAAACTGGGAGGATACCTATGGGGGAAAAGGAAGTGAAACCTAAAAATTCAAAGTGTTACTGCAAATGAACAATTTAACCTAAAAGTATGAAACTTGGGGAGCCAAGTGCAGCTGGAGTACAGATGATTTCTGGAATGTATCAACTAGATCAGGTGAAAAACATATTTGCTGGGATTTCAGTAAACTCCATGTTCTGGGGAAGCTTGGCAAACGCTTTCAAATGAAAGTTATTTTTCCTTGCCTCTGCTTAGGGCTACTTCAAAAGGGAACAAATCATGGAGAGGGCTCTGAGTACTAATTTAGTGTGTCAGATTTCAAGCAGCTAGCCAAACCTTGTTTGATATAGGGTTCCAACAGCAAGTATACCTATTGGGGAAAAAGAAGTGAAACCTAAAAAATTAAAGTGTTCCTGCAAAAGAACGGTTTAACCTAGAAGAATGAAATTTGGGAGACCAAGTGCAACTGGAGTACCGATCATTACGGCCAAGTATCAAAAAGATCAGGTGCAAAAATATTTGATGGGATTTCAGTAAACTCTGAATTCTGTGGAAGCTTGGAAAAGGCTTTCAAATGAAATTGCTTTTTCCCTCCCTCTTCTTCAGGCTACTTCAAGAGGGAACATGTCATAGAGCATGCTCTGAGAACTAATTCAGTGTGTCAAGTTTCAAGCAGCTAGCACAAACCATGTTTTATTTAGAGTTCCAACTGGGAGGATACCTATAGGGGAAAATGAAGTGAAACCTAAAAATTAAAAGTTTTCTGCAAACAAATGCTTTAACCTAGAAGAACGAAATTTGGGGAGCCAAGTGCGACTGGAGTACCGATGATTTCTGCAACTTAACCACAAGATCGGGTGAAAAACTATTTGCTGGCATTGCAGGAAACTTGGAGTTCTGTGGAAGCTGGCAAATGCTTTCAAATGAAAGTAATTTTTTTTTCTTGCCTCTGCTTAGTGCTCATTCAAGAGGGAACAAAGCATAGAGAGTGCATGGACAACTAATTGAGTGTGTCAACTTTCAAGCAGCTAGCAAAACCGTGTTTGTTTTTAAGTTCCAACTGCGTCTATCCCTATAGGGGAAAACAAAGTGAAACCTAATATTTTAATATGTTCCTGCAAACGAACACTTCAAGCTAGAAGAACAAATTTTGGGTGGCCAAGTGCAACTGCACAAGTGCCACTTTCTTCAGGTGATCTTGTTGATACATGGCAGGAATGATTGGAACTCAGGACACACTTCAAATTGTGTTCTTCTATATTGAAACGTTCATTTGAAGGAACACTTTTAATTTTTAAATATACTTCTGTTTCCCCCTATAGGGATACATGCAGTTGCAATTCTAAATCAAACACAGTTTTTGCTAAATGATTAAAACTTGACACACTGAATTAGTTCTCAGTGTGCTCTGCATCATTTATTCCATCTTTAAAGTAGCCCTAAGCAGAAGCAAGGAAAAAAATCCCTGACCCAAACCAGAAACCTAACCTAACCCTAAACCAAACCCAAACCATAATTCTAAAACTAGCCTTAAACCTAACCCTAAACTGAAACCATAAGTTTAAAATTAACCCTAACCTTAACTCTAACACTAAAACTAATCCTAACCCTAACCCTAACCCTAATTCTTAGCCTAAAACTAACTCTAAATCTAACCCCCAAACTATCACTAATCCTAAACCTAACCATAAAACTAACCATAACTCTAACACTCACCCTAATCCTAACACTATCTCTAGACTTATCCCTAAGCTTGACACTATACTTAACCATAAACCTAAACCTGACCCAAACACTAACACTAAACCCTAAACCTACAACTTATCCTAAACCTAATGGTAACACTAACACTGACCCTAACACAAACCCTAACCCTTATACTAACCCTAACCCTAACCGTAAAGTAAACCCTAATGCTAACCCCAAACCTAATCTATTACTTGCCCTAAACCTAAACCTAATGCAAACCCTATCACTATCCGTAACCTAACACAAAGTGTATCACTAACCATAACTTTAACATGAAACCTAACACTAAGCATAACACTAAAACTAAACCTAACCCTAACCCTATCACTTATCCTAAGCCTAATGATATCCCTAACACTAACCCTAACACAAACCCTAACCCTTATACTAACCCTAACCCTAAACCCTAAAGCAAACTCTAAAAAAGTCTAGCACAAACCCAAGCTCTACACATAACACTAAGCCTAACCCTAAGCCTAACACTTACACTAACACTAAACCTTTCATTAACCCTAACACTTTTTCTAAACCTAACCATAAGCCTAACACTAACACTAGCACTAACCTTTAGCAAAACCCTAACATGAACCCTAGCCCTAACCCTAACACTAAAACTAACCCTAACCCTAACCCTATCATTAATCCTAAAACTAATGCTAACCCTAACATTACCACAAACACAAACCCTATCCCTAATACTAACCCTAAACCTAACCCTAACATTATGCAAACACTAACACTAACACTAAACCTAACCTTAACACTAATCCTACCCATAAACCTAACATAACACTTTCCCTAAACTAAACATAACACCAACCCTAACCTTAACACAAACACTAACCCTAAACCTAAACGTAACCCTAACCCTAACCAAACCCTAATCCTTAACCTAACCCTAAACCTTACTCTACCCTGAACACTAACACTAACTGTAACCTTAACCATAACACTAACGCTAAGAGAAAACCTAAACCTAACCATAACCCTACACATAAAACTAACCCTAATCCTATGACTAACCACCAAAAACCCTAATCTGAACCCTATTGTTAACCCTTACTCTAACCATAAACCTAACACAAACCCTAAGTCTTACCCTAAACTTAACCCTAACACAAACAGAAATCCTAAACCTAACACTAAACCTAACTCTTTCCCTAACCCTAACTCTAACCCTAAACCTAACCCTATCTCTTTTCCTAATACTAACTCTAAATCTAACCCCAAAACTATCAGTAATTCTATACCTAACCCTAACCATAGCCCTAACCGTAACACTAAACCTAACCCTTAACCTAATTCTTGCAGTAACTCTAACCCTAACCCAAACGCTAACCCTAACACTAACAGAAAACCTAACCCTAATGCTAACACTAAAATTAAACCTTGCCCTAACACAACTATAACACTAACCCTAACCCTAACCCTAACCCTAACCCAAACCCTAACACTAGCTGTAATCATAACCTTTATTTTAACACTATCCCTAAACATAACCCAAACGGTAATCCTAACTGTAATTCCAACCCTAACCCTAACCCTAACTCTAACACAAACATGAACACAAACCCTAACCCTAACCATAACACTAAACTTAAACCTAAACATAACCCTAACCCTTTCCATTAACACTAACTCAAACCCTAACACAAACACTAACCCTAACACTCAACCTAAACCTAATACTCACCCCAACCCTATCCTAAAAAATAACACTAACCCTAATTCTATCCCTAACAAGAATTTTAACTGTCAAACCTAACATAACATAACCCTAAAACTAACTCTCAAACAAAACCTAATCCTCACCCTAACCTAACCTTAACACTAAACCTAACCCTTCCTTAACATAACACTAATCCTATCCCTAACATTAACACAAACCCTACCCATAACCCTAACCCTATCACTAACCCTAACCCTTACACCAAACTTAAACCTAACCCTAACCATAACCCTATCACTAATCCTAAACCTAATGCTAACCCTAAAGCTAACCCTAACCCTAATACTAACCCTAACCCCAATCCTAACCCTAATCCTAACATGAATTCCATACCTAACCCTAAGACTAACCCTAACACTAACCCTAACTGTAACCCTCACCCAAACCCTAACTCTAACAGTAACCATAACACTAACCCTCACCCCAAACCTAACAAGAAACCTAACCCCATACCTAATCCTATCACTAATTCTAACAATAACCATAACCCTATACTTAACAAAAACCAGAACTCAAACTCTAACACTCAACCTAATACTAATCCTAACCCTAACTCGAACCCTAATTTTAAAATTAACCCTAAACTTAACCCTAACCCTAAAACTAACCCTAACCCTAATTCTTATCCTAAAACTAACTCTAAATCTAACCCCAAAACTATCAGTAATCATAAACCTAACCATAATCCTAACCATAACACTAACCCTCACCCTAATCCTAACACTATCTCTAAACCTTTCCCTAACCTGACACTATATTTAACCATAAACCTAACCCTGATCCACACACTACCACTAAACCTAACCCTAAACCTAACCCTAAAACTCACGCTAAACCTAACCCTAATATGAACCCTAACCTTAACTCTAACACTAACCCTAAACATAAACATAACCCTAACCATAAACCTAACACAAATCCTAAACTTATCCCTAACCCCAACCCTAACATTAACAGTAACCATAAGCCTTACCTGAACACTAACCCTAAAACTAACTCTATCGCAAAGTTTAACACTAACACTAGCCCTAACCCAAACCCTAAACTTAACCATAACACTAGCCCTAAACCTAACCCAAACCCTAACCATTTCTGAATTCCTAATCCTAACACTAACACTAATCCTAACAATATTCCGTATTCTAAAACTAAACCTAACCCTAACCCTAACACTAAACCTAACCTTAACCCTAACCGTAAACATAACACTAACTTTAAATCTAACCCTAACCCTAACACTAACCCTAAACCTATCCCAAAACTTAACAATATACCTAACCCTAACCCTAATACTAACCCTAACCCTAGCCATAACCCTAACCTTAACCCAAACCCTTATGCTAACACTAACCCAAACCCTGTCGCTAAAACTAAACCTAACAAAAAACTAAAACTAAACCTTAAACTAACCCTAAAACTTACCCTAACAGGAACACTAACCCTAACTCTAAACTTAACCATAACACTTACCCTAAGACAAAACCTAACCCTAACCATAATCCTAAATGTAACACTAAGCCTAACACTATCACTAACCCTATCACTTACCCTAATCCTAACCCTAACTTTAAACCTATCTCTAACCCTAACATTATACCTAACTCTAACCCTAAACCTAACCCTAACCCTAAACCTAACCATAACTCTAACACTAACACTAAAACTAAACATAACCATAACCCTAACCCTAACACTAACACTAATCCTAAACCTAACCCTAATACTAACACTAACCCTAACACAATATCTAATTCTAACCCTAACAAGAAACCTATCCCTAACCCTAACACTAACCCTAACACTAAATCTAACCCTAAAAAAAACTCTAACCCTAACCCTAACACTAACCCTAACCAACGCTAACACTAACACAAAAACTCACCCTGTCACTAACAGTAGTGCAAACCCAAACACTAACCATAACCCTAACCGTAATCCTACATGTAACTTTATTCTAACCATAAGCCTTACCCTAACACACACCCTAACCCTCATCCTAACACTAGTGCTAATACTAAGCGTAACCCTAACACTAACCCTAAACATAACCCTCATCCTAACTTCAAAGATAACCCTAACTTAAACCCTAAACCTAAAATAAATTCTAAGTCTAACTCTATTTCTAACAGTAACACAAAAACTAAACCTAAACCTAACACTAATCCTAACCCTAACCCTAACCTAAACCTAACACTAAATCTAACCTTACCCCTAACCCTAAACCTAACTCTAACCCAAACCTTAACACTCAACATAACCCTAACCCTAATGCTAACCCTAACTCTAATTCTAAATATAACCCTAACCCTATCTTTAATCCTAAAGCTAACACAAACCCTAAGTCCAACCCTAAACCTAACACTAACACAAACTCTAACACTAACCCTAACACTAACCCTAACCGTACTTATAGCCCTAACCCTAACAGTAATCCTAAACCTAACCCTAACCCTAACTTTAACCCTAACACTAAATGTAAGCCTAACCCTAATCCTAACCCTAACACTGAACCAAACCCTAACCTTAACACTAAACCTAACACTATCCCTTACCCTAACCCTAACATTAAACCTAACACTAGCCCTAAACTTTAAACTAACCCTAACCCTAACAATAACACTAATCCTAACCCTAACCCTAATGCTAAACCTAAATATAAGGCTAAAACTCACACAATCCAAACACTAACTCTAACTCTTACTCAAACCCTAACACTAACCCTAATATTGAACTTAATCTTAACACTAATACTAACCCTAACACCAACTTAAAGCTAATTCTAACCATAATCCCAACCCGAACCCTGCCCTAACATTAAGATTAACCCAAACCCTAAAAGAAATTCTAAACCTAAACCTAACCCAAAACCCAGCCCTAACACTAGCCCTAACACTAACCCTAAACCTAACCATAATCCGAACCATAACCCTAACTCTAACACTAATGCTAACCCTAACATGAAACCTAACCGTAACCCTAAACCTAACTCTAACACTAAACAAACCATAACCCTAACACTAACCCTTATGGCAACCCTACCACTAACTCTTACCCTTTACCAAACCTAATCATAATTCTAACCCTAACCCTAACACTAACCCTAATCCTAAACCTAAACCTAATCCTAACACGAACCTGAAGTCTAACCCTAACCATAACACTAAACCTAACCCTAACCCTAGCCCTAACACTAACACTAACCCTACTCCTAACACTAACACTAACACACTACCTTTAACTCTAAACCTTACTGTAATCCTAACACAAAACCTAATCCTAGTTCTAACATTAAATATAACCCTAATCCTATTTGTAACACTAACAGTAACCCTAAACATATTCCTAACACTAAACTTAACTCTAATTGTAACCCTAACTCTATCCCTAACTCTAAAACTAATCCTAACCCAAATACTAACCTTTAACCTAACCCTAAACATAACCCTTTCCCTAACACTAACCCAAACCTAACGCTAATACTAACTCTAAACCTATCCCTAACCCTAACACTATACTTAAACCTAAACCTAATCCTAACACAAACACTAACATAAACATAACCCTAACCCTAAACCTAAACCTAATACTCACCCTAACCCTAACCCTAACACTAACACTAAGCATAACACTAACAATAACACTAACCATAACCCTAATCCTTACTATTACCTTAAACCTAACACTAACCCTAAACTTAACCCTAACCCTAACACTAAATCTAACCCTAAACCCTAATTCTAATACTAACCCTAACCCTAAACCTAATCCTAACACTAACCCTAATACAAAAATTGTCACTAACATTAACTATAACACTATCCTAATCCTAATTGTAACCCTAACCCAAACAATAACCCTACCCCTATCCTAACTCAAATCCTAAAAAAAACCTAACCCGATCCCTAACCCTTACCCTAACACTAACCTTAACACTAAACCTAACCTATCACTAAACTTAACCCTTATTCTAACACTAATCATAAAACCAACCCTGAACATAATCCTAAGCCTAACACTAATTCTAAACCTATCCCTAACTCTAACACTATAATAAAACCTAATGTTAACCTTAACAGAAACACTAACACTAAACCTAACCCTAGCCCTATCCCTCAACCTAACCCTAACAGTCACCATAACCCTAACACTCACCGCAACACTAACACTAGCATGAACACTAATTCTAAACCTAACACTAACCCTAACCCTAATCCTAACCCTTAACCCTAACACGAACCTTAAACTTAACCCTAAACCTAACCCTAAACCCAAACCTTAACCTAACCCTAAACCTAACCCTAATAGTAACTCTAATCCAAACCACAACCCTAACTCTAACACAAATCCAAAGTCTACCTAACACTAACCCTAACACAAACACTTACCCTAACACTAGCCCTAACACTAACACTAAACTTATACTAACCCTAACCATAACCATAACCCTAACAATAAACCTAAATCCAAACCTAATCCTTGTCACGACCCCTTGCCCGCAAGGAAGACGCAACTCAGGAATCTTCTTTCAGCAGTTTATTCAGGCCTTTGATATTTCTTCTTCTTCCTCTCAGATGCCCCTCCCAGCCTTAATAAAGCATCTCAAGCCCCAATGCGAAGCTGCCACGTGGAGCTTTCTCATAGGGTGGTGAAAAACCATGCGCCAACTCTCCCAAATAAGGAGTTGTTTGTCACAGACCACAGCGGAGCCAGCGCCATCTTGTAATGGCGACCATAGTCTGCAGAAATGGCAGAAGCGGCTCACCACAGTTCCCCCTTTCTGTTTTCTTAAAACAATACAGGCGAGAGTAGAGGTCCTATCCCACTGTGCAGAAGTGGCTGCATAGTATGGCTCAGTCCTAAGGAGGGCCCTTCCCCAGATCTGAGGCCATATCAGCCGACGCCTTTTTTCGTGGGGCGGGGCGTGGACGCGTCTAACCCGCATGCAATAGGACATGCTCTCCTTGAGGTCCACGTCAAGGATCACTCAAGTGCAGTGCCTTGCCTCGCATCCTGTATCGTGACGATGGTGGACGAAGGGGGATAGCTGAGGCTGAACTGTGGCTGTTTATAACGACAAACAAGTTGACAGCACCCTGAAAGAAAGGCACGGACTTTAAAGCGATAGAAAAGCACTAGTGTGGAAGCCCATCTGCGTGCAATGGCAGTAAGACCGGCAGAGTGCAAGGGCTTTCCAACACTAAGAGAATAACAAGGAAAATCATGTCGATCCCAGTGCAATGTTATAATAACTTGGGGTGTAACGACCATGTCAAAGGTTTACTGTTTAAGATGCGCAAGCCAGACTTGAGGTGAGTTGCCATTTTCTAAAGCTGCAAGAGCTTGTATGATCATAGCCTTATCGTGAGCACTGCGGGCCTTAAGGCGACAGAGAAACCACAAACAGAGGAACATACCGAAGCAACACATTGCACCAAAAATGCCTACCCCCACCCACTCTTTGAAGAAGGAAAAAGCAGAAGATATCCAATCGGTGAATTGACCCAAAGTCACGGGATCGACACGGGTACTGTTCAAAACAGCAATCTGAGTTAGTTGAGACTGGATCAAGTTTTCTGCTTCCATGGACCAGGTTCCGGCCAAATATTCGCCAATGATGCGGGAGGCATTCCTGGAATCATTAAATCTGACAGAGGTTATGCATAAATGTGCACGTTGGTCAACACAACCCAAAAGCACCAAGTCAGCCAATTCTTCTACCTGAGCTTGGAGTAAATCTATTCTTTGGTTGGCAGCTAAAATCCCTGACAAAATATGTTGATTAATTGTATTTTGGGATTAAAGTATGGTGGAAGTTTGTTGAACAACTTGATTAATGGGGGCAGCAGTTTGTACTTGACTGGCCATGGCCACTCCGGCCGTAACCGCTGCAGCAGCAGACACTGCCACAGCTGTCACTATAGCTGCCGTAATTCCAAAATCCCTGCGGACTCTAAGTAGCTCAACAATGGGGAATTTATCTGGGTCCGCAGTGACTGGGATTGGGACAAAAGTTGGAATCTTCATAACCACTGCTACAGTCCAAGAACCATTCCAACACTCAGATAAGAGACAGGTAACATTAGAACAATCCAGCATCCCCGACGAGGTGTCATTAGCCAAAAGGAGCAAGAATGGGGATTGGACACAGACCATTGCAGGGGGCAATGTGGCATTATATAGCAGAGAGTTGAACGAAACAGATGTAAGTCTATTACCTCGTTCACTCTCCCTAACAGTGCCAGAAACATTAGCCAGCCACCTTTTGGCTCCCAGCAATTGAGCCAATGCAGAAATATCGGCTGAAGCCCCCTTCTCATTGGAAATCAGCCATTGAAACCAGGACCAGCCTATTCCTGTAGAGGAGTTGGCACTGTTGTTAAAGTTATAAACATGCCTCTTAAGAGAGGGGGAAAGGGAGAAACCTTTAGCAACTTGATGTTTCTCCCAAGAATGATCCTGACAAGGCGTAAATGTTGGGGGGAAACCAAGATTAGGGGTACAGTAAGGGGAGGCCTTGAAATGAGTGGCATTGTAAGTATTATTAGAAGAAGGAGGCACTGGGATTAGTACCTTGGAGATAATAGCCAAGGTAGTTATGTTTAAAGCAGAGCTATTTGCGGGGGTCCCTGAGCCTGATTGCTTCCCCGAAACTACTTGGCTCAGTACGGCACTGATAATGCTCCCTGAGACCTGACTGGACCGCAATGGGTCCTCCCAGTTAGTCAAATTTTTCGTTTTAAGGCTGATGCAATTAGCGTTTCCAAGGCTGAAACAAAAAACTCCTGTGAGATTAACTTGAGATTGATTAAAAATGCTCTCCATGTCCCCTCTAGGAGAGGCACAGGGAGCAGACATCTCACATGAGGTAGAGAAAAGAGTGGGGAGGACACTAGAATTACCATGAACCAGCATCGGCATTGGCCAAGCCCGTGCCACTGCCCACCACTGCATTGGTGTCGTCTGTGCCATCAGCACCAGCACCAGAAACAGAGCACGCAGCAGAGTGAAGATCCTCATCACGGGATTGCTGTGGTATCTCTTGTTGCTGGTCGGTTGATGTCAAGACTCTTCTTGTCAGGCGTTCAGGGACCCACAACGGTTCCGTGCGATCCTGGGGGAAAACACATACAGATCCTCGCGCCCATGTCAGCACGGGGCCGGGGCCGTTCCATTGGCCCGTAAGAACATCCTTCCACTTAACATAGCCAATCACAGAGGGCTGAGGGGACACATGTCTATCAGCCACAGAGCGACCATGAATATCCAAATTCAAAAAATTAATGGTAAAGAGAGCTAAGGACAGGCGTTCTTTAGGAGTGTGTTCATCTCCTATTCCCCCTTTTTGTTTTTGTAGTTTCCTCTAAGGTGCGATGAGCACGCTCAACAATGCCTTGTCCTTGAGGATTGTAAGGCAGACCATGAGTAAGTTGCACTCCCATGATAGAACAAAAGGATGTAAATTGTCTGCCAGTATAAGCAGGTCCATTATCAGTCTTAAGGGATGCAGGAGCACCCCATGCTGCCCATGCTTCTAGGCAATGAGTAATAACATTACGTGCCTTTTTCTCCCAATAAAGCAGAAGCATGAATAACTCCAGAGCACGTATCAACAGAAACATGCACATACTTTAGGTTACCAAAGTCAGGTATGTGTGTCACATCCATTTGCCAGACAACCAATGGCTTCAATCCCCGTGGGTTCACTCCATAATTAGGGGGATGAAGAAATGTGACACAATGGGGACATTGTAATACTATCTGACGAGCATCCGCTCTTGAAATGGAAAAACGCCTGCGCAGCATTAAAGCATTAACATGGAAATTCTGGTGAAATAATTTAGCCCCCTCTAAGGAGGAAGCCAAGCATATCAACTGACCTCTAGTGGCTGAGTCCGCACAGGCATTACCCTGTGATAACGGACCAGGAAGACAGGTGTGAGCCCGGATGTGCATTGGATAAAAAGGAGCAGTGCGGCTACAGATAAGCTGTTGAAGCTGATTAAAGTAAGCAGATACATTATGGGCATTACTAATAGCTCCCACGGCCTCCAGGACTTTTAGTGCTTGTACCACATAGATGGAGTCCGAAATAAGATTAAAAGGAAAAGAACACTGTTTAAAAACCTCAATAACAATTTGCAGTTCCACCCATTGTGGATTTCCAGGAGCAAATTGATGCTGAAGAGGGGGAGAATCATTAATTACATAAGCTCCCATTCCAGACTTGGAACCATCAGTAAAAATATTAACAGCCCCCGGAATTGGATTGGGTGAAGTTACCTTAGGGAAAATGATGGGATGTTCTTTAACAAAATGGAGTAATGGATGGGAAGGGTAATGATTATCAATATCCCCTTGAAACGAGCAACATAGAATAGCCCAGTTGTCTAGAGTAGCACACAAAACGTTAAGTTGAGCTTTAGTATAGGGTATAATAAGAGAAGAAGGTGATTGTCCCAAAAATTGAATGCTTTGTTGAATCCCTTTAAGCGCTAACGCTGCAACAGCATCAGGATAATATTCTAAGGACTTTCCTGGGGATGCATGTGGATGGATCCATAGTAAAGGCCCATCTTGCCACAGTACTCCAGTAGGCTGCCGCATAGTGGCAAGCACACATAACTGGAAAGGTTTATCACTCTGGAGCCTGCAAAGAGTAGCATGTTGTATAGCTTCTTCTACTGTTATAAGGGCCGCTCTAGCCTCTTTGGTGAGGCTACGAGGAGAAGCAAGATCTGGATCACCCTTAAGGGGAGCATACAAAGGCTGGAGCACACCATTAGGAATATGTAAATATCCCCTTATCCAATTAATATCTCCCAGCAGTTTTTGAAAATCATTTAGAGTTTGGAGATCCTGAGTTCTTATGGTGATTTTTTGTGGTTTTAATTTGTCATACCCAATTATCGCTCCCAAATACTCAATAGAATTTCCCGTTTGAACCTTTTCAGGTGCGATATGTAGCCCATATTGAGCTAACAGCTTTACTAATTCTTTATAGGCCTCATTAACTGTCTGCTCTAACTTAGCGGCCAATAACACATCATCCATATAATGAATGATCTTGATGGAGGAATACTTATGTCTGAGAGGTGCGAGTGCCTTCCCCACATACATCTGGCACATCGTGGGACTATTAGCCATTCCCTGCAGCAACACTACCCACTCAAACCTTTGATCTGGTTCCTCGTGGTTACACGAGGGAAGGGTGAAGGCAAAACGCCGTGAGTCTTTAGGATGCAAAGGAATAGAAAAGAAACAGTCTTTAATGTCAATAGCAATAATATGCCAGCCCTGAGGAACAGAGGAGAGCAGAGGCAGCCCTCTTTGAATGGGCCCCATAAGTTGCATTTGAGCATTAACTGCTCGTAGATCATGCAGTAGGCGCCACTTTCCTGATTTTTTCTTAATAACAAATATGGGAGTATTCCATGGAGAAGTAGAAGGTTGGATGTGACCCAAGTCAAGTTGTTCTTTGACTAGATCATTGGCTGCTGCCAATTTAACCGAGGGAAGAGGCCACTGAGGCACCCAAACAGGCTCCTCGGTGAGCCATGTTATGGGTATTTGAGCCCCAGTGGCCCCTAGGAAAAACCCAGACCAAATCTGTTAAGCTTTTGATGACCTTGCACAGGATGCCTATGCCCCTGTAGGTGTTTTCCTAGTCCTAGACCTGGCCTATACCCCATATTTTGCATAATTTGTTGAGACACTGGAGAATACTCATTACTAAGAGTGAACCCCATGTCATTCATCAGATCACGGCCCCATAAAGAGATAGGTAAATCAAGTACATAAGGCTGAAAAGTGCCATTGTGTCCTTCCGGGTCCTTCCAAGATAGATGTCTACAGCTGATTTGAGGGGCTTGGGCATATCCAAGTCCTCTCAGGGATTGATCAGAAGTCTGCACTGGCCATCCCCTAGACCAGTCCTTAAGGGCTATGATACTACGGTCTGCTCCTGTATCCAGCAATCCCACAATAGATTTACCTTCTATGCTTAATTCCAAAGTGGGGCGATTGCTCATATCTAGTGACAAATAGGCACAATTCCCTCCGGTGGTACCAATCTCACTTCCCGTCCGTGACCTTGAGTCAGCAGGGAAGTGATTATGTAAGCTAGGCAAAATTAGTAATTGAGCAATCCGATCCCCTGGGGAGATAGACACAATGCCCCTTGGAGCCTCCACCATAACCTTTACTGCCCCTACAGTATCAGGGCTAATGACTCCGGGAAAGACATGAAGACCTTGTAAGATAGAGGATGCACGTCCAATTAGCAAACCTACAGTGCCAGGTGGTAAAGGCCCTTTGAACTCAGTTTCCACCAATTGGACTCCCATCTTAGGTGTTAATATGAGTCTGGAGGAGGAACAGAGGTCCAATCCCGCGGCACCTGTAGTGGCTCTCCACGTCTCATGGGATGGCGTAGAGATGGCCATGTCTCGGGTTCGGGTGTGACATTCTCCACTGCCCCATATAATTTTGGGCCCTGGGGTCGGGGGCCCCTTCGGCCGTTTTTTGGCCCAGCTGAAATAGGCTGTCCATGGATGTCCCTCACTGATCTACACTCTTTTGCCCAATGCTTCCCCTTTTTACATTTTGGACACAGCCCCGGTTGACGAAGGCCATTGGAAGGGCCACCGTGAGGAGGTCCAGTAAAATTGTCTTTTTTGGGACATTCACGTCTGAAATGACCGGGGTGACCACAATGGAAGCATGTTCCAGCACCAGGACTGCCCCCTTTTGCAATCGAAAGGACAGCAGCTGCAAGACCTGCGTTAATTAAAAGTCCTCCAATCTCTCTACACACTTTCATCCATGCTTCTATGCCCTTATTTTTATAAGGAGTGATTGCCGCTTTACATTCCTTGGTGCATTGCTCAAAGACCAATTGCTTGATAAGGGGCATGGCTCTATCAGGATGCCCAAAAATCTTTCCAGCGGCATCCACCATTCTTGCTACAAAATCTGAAAAGGGTTCTGTAGGGCCTTGTAGAATCTTGGTCAAATTACCAGACACCTCTCCTCTATTTGGAAGCGACTTCCATGCCCGAATGTAAATGTTGTTAATTTGATCATATGCCTCAAGAGGAAATCCTGTCTGTTGATTTGCAAATCTACCCTGCCCCAAAAGCATATCCTTGTCCCAATGGGGGTGTCCCGCCAAATGGTTTTGGGCAGCCTGCTCTATTGCGCCCTCTAGCACAAATGCTCTCCAGTCCAAATATTTACCCGGGGAAACACAAGCCCGAACAAGGCTAGCCCAATCAGAGGGAGTCATGCAGTATCTAGACAGACTCTCCACCTGAGTTAGTGTGAAGGCGGCATCCACCCCATAAGTACGCACAGACTCTGCCAGTGTCTTCACAATTTTAAAATCTAAGCGTTCATGGAATCTTCCCCTATTGTCATCCTGAAAAACTGGATAAGCAAGACCCATCTCAGCGTTAACAGCCCTCCATGTTTGGGCATGGAAAGCTCTCCCCGAAACACCCCCACCATATGGCGGTGGATCCGGGGGATCGCTTTTCTTGAGCCCCTGTTTATTTCTGTTCCCTTCTCCTATAGCTAAACTCTCTAGGTGACGAGACAGCCTCCCGAGCTCTTCCTTCTCATCCTCCTCTTCCTCTGACCCACTTTCACATGGGGGTGTGCGCAGCGTACTGAGATCTGGATACAATCGTCTCCTCCCCTGTTTCATGCTCCGCACACTCCCATCCTTTTGAGATATCTCACTTCTTGCTGGAGACAATCGTCTCCTCCCCTGTTTCATGCTCTGCACACTCCCATCCTCCTGAGGCACCTCACTTCCTGCCGTCTCCGATTTCTCCTTATGTAATTGCTCTAGAACTTCCTGTCCTTTAGTAAGTGCTTCCTGACATCTGCCATCTGTAAGGCAACTACAGACCATTTTCCAAAGGGGTATCACCCCACCCTCTAATATGCCCTGCTCAGAAGCAAAGTCAAGATCTTTGCCTAATTTATCCCAACTAGGTACAGTAAGGCTGCCCGAAAATGCAAACCACGGTGCAGCGATATCTATCTTCTGTAAAAATCTCTGTAAAGTACTATGTTTCACTTCCAGGCCCTTGGAACGTAACAGGCCATCTAGGGCCAGGAGAAGCGGACTTGAAGATGCGGCACCCATGACACAACAACAAAAGAAGCACAAAAAACAAAAGCGAAATGACACAACAAAAGAAACACAGAAAACAAAAGCGAAAGTAGAAGCGAAAGTACACAGTGCAGCTGCAATAAAATGTAATGCTCTCTCTTTCTTTACAGAGGAGCTGCCCCGCTTTGGTCGCAGATCCCACTTACCTGGGACTAACCCCGCTTTGATCATGGATCCCACTTATTGGGACTAACCCCGCTTTGGTTGCAGATCCCACTTACCTGGGACTAACCGGTGCACCACCCCTGACTGCTGAAAGTTCTGGTTCCCGGGTTTCAGCACCACTTGTCACGACCCCTTGCCCACAAGGAAGACGCAACTCAGGAATCTTCTTTCAGCAGTTTATTCAGGCCTTTGATATTTCTTCTTCTTCCTCTTGGATGCCCCTCCCAGACTTAATAAAGCATCTCAAGCCCCAATGTGAAGCTGCCACGTGGAGCTTTCTCATAGGGTGGTGAAAAACCACGCGCCAACTCTCCCAAATAAGGAGTTGTTTGTCACAGACCACAACGGAGCCAGCGCCATCTTGTAATGGCGACCATAGTATGCAGAAACGGCAGAAGCAGCTCACCACAAATCCTATCACTAATTCTAACCCTAAACCAACCCCCCAAACTAACACTAACAGTAACGCTAAAATAACCACAAACCTAAGACTAACCCTAACCATAGCCCTGACCGTAACACTAATACTAACCCTAACTCTACCCATAAACCTAACACTAATATTAACTTTAACTCTAAACCTGATTGTAATCCTATCACTAAACCTAGCACTAATTCTAACCCAAAATATAACCATAATCTTATCTGTAACCCTAACACTAACCCTACTCCTAACCCTAACAAAAACCATAACCCTAACCTTAAACCTAATCCTAACCCTAACTAAACCTAACCCTAACACTAACCTAATAATAACATTAACACTAACCATAAACCTAAACTTTACCCTAACACTAACCCTAACACTAAATCTAAACCACTAAAACTAACACTAAACATAAAGCTAACCCTAAACCTAAACATAATCCTATCTCTAAAGCT
Organism: Marmota monax; assembly: GCF_021218885.2. Taxonomy (NCBI): domain Eukaryota; kingdom Metazoa; phylum Chordata; class Mammalia; order Rodentia; family Sciuridae; genus Marmota; species Marmota monax. Next base: position 64,703 of record NW_026694981.1, on the reverse strand, counting down.
AACAATAACTCTAAACGTATCTCTAACCCTAAAAGTATAATTAACCCTAACCCTAACCCTATCACAAACCTAACCCTAACCCTAACCCTAACCCTAACACTAACACTCACTCTAACCCGACCCTAACACAAACTCCAATTCTTACACAAAATCTAACCCTAACCCTAATCCTAACCCTTACCTTAGCCCTATCATAAACTAAACTTAATATTAACCCTAACCCTAAAACTAACTCTAACCCTAACCCTAACCCTAAATTTAAACCTAACCATAAACCTAATCTTAACACTAACCCATAACACAAAACTAAACCCTAATATTAACCCTAACCCTAACCTAATCCTAACTGTAACCCTAACCCTAACAATTACCCTAAACCTAATCCTAACTCAAACCCTAAACCTAACCCTAAAACTAACCCTAACCCTTACCCTAACTCTTACACCAAAACTAACCTTAAACTGAAAACTAACCTTATCAGTAATCTTTTTTTTTTTTTTTTTTTAATGGGGTTCATTTCTGGGGAAACTTGAGAGCAGCTTCTCAGTTCTGCTAGTGCCATTTGCGATAGGATGGATCCAGGTCTTGCTTGACCATGTGGCTTCCCTCAGAAGCATCAGGGATATCTCCCTTCTCTGATGACCCTCCTCTTCATAGCAAATGTACTGATTGGCTTTCTGTTCTCCAGTGGTCTCATTAATCTCCCTGATTGGGAGGTTATGTGGCCCAGAGTTGCAAACCTCTTTAGAGAAGTCCCCTGTTCCCTGTATTCAGACTGACTAAGAGGGCAAGAGCCAAATATTGGTTTTTCTGGCCCTTTTAATTTAACTTTAATTTAAAACTTAATCTTAAACATCCAGTAAATAAAGTTTAACAGCCTTATATTAAGAGTACTGGACTTTAATGTCTATAACTTTATAATTATTTTTGTTTTTTTTATTAATTGGGGCCTGTATTATCCTATCTGTCTTTTTAAATTTTTTTTTATTTTTTTATTGGTTGTTCAAAACATTACAAAGCTCTTGACATATCATATTTCATACATTAGAATCAAGTTGGTTATGAACTCCCAATTTTACCCCAAATATAGATTGCAGAATCACATCGGTTACACATCCACATTTTTACATAATGTCCTATTAGTAACTGTTGTATTCTGCTACCTTTCCTATCCTCTACTATCCCCCCTCCCCTCCCCTCCCCTCCCATCTTCTCTCTCTACCCCGTCTACTGTAATTCATTTCTCTCCTTGTTTATTTTCCCATTCCCCTCACAACCTCTTATATGTAATTTTGTATAACAATGAGGGTCTCCCTCCATTACCATGCAATTTCCCTTTTCTCTCCCTTTCCCTCCCACCTCATGTATCTGTTTAATGTTAATCTTTTCTTCCTGCTCTTCCTCCCTGCTCTGTTCTTAGTTGCTCTCATTATATCAAAGAAGACATTTGGTATTTGTTTTTTAGGGATTGGCTAGCTTCACTAAGCATAATCTGCTCTAGAGCCATCGATTTCCCTGCAAATTCCATGATTTTGTCATTTTTTAGTGCTGCGCAATACTCCATGGTGTATAAATGCCACATTTTTTTTATCCATTCATCTATTGAAGGGCATCTGGGTTGGTTCCACAGTCTAGCAATTGTGAATTGTGCTGCTATGAACATCGATGTGGCAGTATCCCTATAGTACGCTGTTTTAAGGTCTTCAGGGAATAGTCCGAGAAGGGCAATAGCTGGGTCAAATGGTGGTTCCATTCCCAGCTTTCCCAGGAATCTCTGTACTGCTTTCCAAATTGGCCGCACCAGTTTGCAGTCCCATCAGCAATGTACAAGAGTACACTTTTCCCCACATCCTTGCCAGCACTTGTTGTTGTTTGACTTCATAATGGCTGCCAATATTACTGGAGTGAGATGGTATCTTAGCATGGTTTTGATTTGCATTTCTCTGACTGCTAGAGATGGTGAGCATTTGTTCATGTACTTGTTGATTGATTGTATGTCCTCCTCTGAGAAGTGTCTGTTCAGGTCCTTGGCCCATTTGTTGATTGTGTTATTTGTTATCTTATTGTCTAATTTTTTGAGTTTTTGTATACTCTGGATATTAGGGCTGTATCTGAAGTGTGAGGAGTAAAAATTTGTTCCCATGATGTAGGCTCCCTATTTACCTCTCTTATTGTTTCTCTTGCTGAGAAAAAACTTTTCAGTTTAAGTAATTCCCATTTGTTGATTCTTGTTATTAACTCTTGTGCTATGGGTGTCCTATTAAGGAATTTGGAGCCCGACCCCACAATATGTAGATCGGAGCCAACTTTTTCTTCTATCAGAGGCAGATTCTCTGATTTGATATCTAGCTCCTTGATCCACTTTGACTTAACTTTTGTGCATGGCGAGAGGAGGGGATTCAGTTTCATTTTGTTGCATATGAATTTCCAGTTTTCCCAACACCATTTGTTGAAGATGCTATCCTACCTCCATTGCATGCTTTTAGCTCCTTTATCAAATATAAGATAGTTGTAGCTTTGTGGATTAGTCTCTGTGTCCTCTATTCTGTACCATTGGTCCACCCGCCTGTTTTAGTACCAGTACCATGCTGTTTTTGTTACTATTGCTCTGTAGTATAGTTTGAAATCTGGTATCGCTATGCCGCCTGATTCACACTTCCTACTTAGAATTGCTTTTGCTATTCTGGGTCTTTTATTTTTCCATATGAATTTCATGATTGCTTTCTCTATTTCTACAAGAAAAGCCGTTGGGATTTTGATTGGCATTGCATTAAACCTATAAAGAACTTTTGGTAATATCGCCATTTTGATGATGTTAGTTCTGCCTATCCATGAACAGGGTATATTTTTCCATCTTCTAAGATCTTCTTCTAGTTCTCTTTTTAGGGTTCTGTAGTTTTCATTGTATAAATCTTTCACCTCTTTTGTTAGGTTGATTCCCAAGTATTTTATTTATTTTTTTTGAGGATATTGTGAATGGAGTGTTTTTCCTCATTTCTGTTTCAGAAATTTTGTCGCTGATGTACAGAAATGCCTTTGATTTATGTGTGTTGATTCTATATCCTGCCACTTTGCTGAATTCATTTATTAGTTCTAGTAGTTTTTTTGTAGACCCTTTTGGGTCTTCTAGGAACAGAATCATGTGATCCACAATAGTGACAATTTAAGTTCTTCTTTTCCTATTTTTATGCCTTAAATTTCTTTTGTCTGTCTAATTGCTCTGGCCAGTGTTTTGAGAACTATATTGAATAGAAGTGGTGATAGAGGGCATTGCTGTCTTGTTCCAGATTTTAGAGGGAATGCCTTCAATTTTTCTCCATTCAGAATGATGCTAGGTGAGGCTTAGCATAGATAGCTTTTACTATGTCTAGGCAAGTTCCTGTTATCCCTAGTTTTTCTAATGTTTTGAACATAAAGCGATGCTGTACTTTGTCGAATGCTTTTTTCTGCATCTATCGAGATGATCATATGGTTCTTATCTTTAAGTCTATTGATGTGGTGAATAACATTTATTGATTTCCGTATATTGAACCATCCTTGCATCCCAGGGATGAATCCTACTTGATCATGGTGCACAATTTTTTTGATGTCCCTTGGTATCCGATTCTCCAGATTTTTATTGAGGATTTTTGCATCTAGGTTCATCAGAGATATTGGTCTGTAGTTTTCTTTCTTTGAAGTGTCTTTGTCTGGTTTCAGGGTCAGGGTGATGTTGGCCTCATAGAATGAATTTGGAAGAGCTCCTTCTTTTTCTATTTCTTGAAATAACTTGAAAAGTATTGGTATTAATTCTTCTTTGAAGGTTTTGTAAAACTCCGCTGTATATCCATCTGGTCCAGGGCTTTTCTTGCTTGGTAGTCTTTTGATGACGTCTTCTATTTCATCCATTGATATAGGTCTGTTTAAGTTGTGAGTATCCTCCTGACTCAGTCTGGGCAAATCATATGACTTAAGAAATTTATCAATGTCTTCAGTATCTTCTATTTTATTGGAATATAGGTTTTCAAAATAATTTCTAATTGTCTTCTGTATTTCTGTAGCATCTGTTGTGATATTGCCTTTTTCATCCCGTATGTTAGTAATTTGAGTTCTCTCTCTTCTTCTCTTCATTAGCATGGCTAAGGGTCTGTCAATCTTATTTATTTTTTCGAAGAACCAACTTTTAGTTTTGTTATTTTTTTTCAGTAGTTTCTTTTGTTTCAATTTCATTGATTTCCGCTCTGATTTTAATTATTTCTTGCCTTCTGCTACATTTGCTGTTGTTTTGCTCTTCCTTTTCTAGGGCTTTGAGATGAAGTGTGAGCTCATTTATTTGATGGTTTTTCCTTTTTTTGACGAATGACCTCCAGGCAATGAATTTCCCTCTTAAAACTGCTTTCATTGTGTCCCATAGATTCCAATATGTTGTGTCTGTATTTTCATTTATCTCTAAGAATTTTTTGATTTCATCCTTTATGGCTTCTGTAACCCATTGATCATTCAGTAACATATTGTTCATTTTCCATGTGATGTAGGATTTTCATTCCTTCTTTTATCATTGATTTCCAGTTTCATTCCATTATGATCAGATAAAATGCATGGTATTATCTCCACCCCTGTATATTTACTGAGGGTTGCCCTATGGCATAATATATGGTCTATTTTTGAGAAGGATCCATGTGCTTCTGAGAAAAAAGTATATCCACTTGATGATGGTTGATATATTCTATATATGTCAGCTAAGTCTAGGTTATTGATTGTGATATTGAGTTCTATAGTTTCTTTATTCAACTTTTGTTTGGAGGATATGTCCAATGGTGACAGAGGTGTGTTGAAGTCACCCATAATTATTGTGTTGTGGTGTATTTGATTCTTGAACTTGAGGAGAATTTGTTTTATGAACATCACAGCACCATTATTTGGTGCATAAATATTGATAATTGTTATGTCTTGTTGGTTAATGGTTCCTTTTAACAGTATATAATGTCCTTCCTTATCCCTTTTAATTAACTTAGTCTTGAAGTCAATTTTATTCAATATGAGGATGGCCACCCCTGCTTGCTTACGAGGACCATGTGCGTGGTATATTTTTTCCCAACCTTTCTCCTTCAGCCTGTGTATGTCTTTTCCAATCATATGTGTCTCCTGGAGGCAGCATATTGTTGGATTTGTTTTTTTTTTAATCCATGTTACCAGCCTATGTCGCTTTATTGGAGAGTTTAAGCCATTAACGTTTATAGTTACTATTGATATATGGTTTATACTTCCAGCCATGTTTGATTATTTATCTTCTTTTTTTTTAATTTAGTTTGTTTCTCCATGATTAGCTTTCCCCCTGCCCTCTGTCTTTACAGAGGCACTTCCCACTGATGGTTTTGGTTATTGTTTTTCATTTCTTCCTCGTGTAGTGTTTTGCTCAAGATGCTTTGCAATGCTGGTTTTCTGGCTGCAAATTATTTTAGCTTTTGTTTATCATGAAAGATTTTTATTTCATTGTCATACCTGAAGCTTAATTTTGCTGGATACAGAATTCTTGGTTGTCATCCATTGTCTTTCAGTGTTTGAAATACATTGTTCCAGGATCTTCTCACTTTCAGCGTCTGTGATGAAAAATCCATTGTTAACCTTATTGGTTTACCCCTGAATGTAATCTGCCTCCTTTCTCTTGTAGGTTTTTATATTTTCTCTTTGTTCTGTATATTGGATATCTTCATAACAATGTGTCTTGGTGTTGGTCTACTGTGATTTTGTGTGCTTGGTGTCCTGTTTGCATCTACAATTTGTAATTATGTTTCCCTTTTTATTTCTGGAAAGTTTTCTGTAAGTATTTCATTCAGCAGGTTATTCATTCCCTTGGTTTGAATATCTGTACCTTCCTCTATCCCGATGACTCGTAAGTTTGGTTTTTTTATGTTATCCCATATCTCTTGGATGTTTATCTCATGATTTGTTACCAGCCTTTCTGAGTTGGATAGACTCTTTTCAAGATGATATATTCTGTCTTCATTATCTGACGTTCTGGCTTCTACTTGCTCCACTCTGTTAGTGATACTCTCAATTGAGTTTTTAATTTGGTTTATCGTTTCCTTCATTTCTAGAATTATTGTTTGATTTTTTTATAATCTCTATATCCTGATAAAGATGCATAACTTCTTCTTTCATCTGTTTATGTAATTCATTTTCAATGTGTTCTTTCACTGTTTGGATTTGCTGTCTCATATCCTCTTTAAGGTTTCATTCAATCTGTCTAAGGTATTCCTTGAGTTCTTTATATGACCATTTTTCTGATGACTCCAGATCCTCCTGAATATTTAGGCTGTCCTTCATTGTCTTTCATTGTTTGAAAAGAAATGAAAAGACAAAAGAAAAAAAATAAAGAAAGAAAGAAAAAAATTAAAAAATAATAATGATAATAAAAATTAAAATTAAAATTAATAATAATAATAATAATAATAATAAAATAAAAAAAATTAAAAACATTAAGATAAAGTTAAAGAACAACAACACCAACAAAAAATGAAAATGAAATAAAAAGAAAAAAAAATGCAGTCATAGAATTCGATTAACTTCTCTTCCTGTAGGTGGAGCTGTGCCCACTGGGCCAAGCTTCTCCTCTCAATAGATGGGAACCATTCACTGTGCAGCAGCTCTTCATCCCAGACTGGGTGGGTCTCCAATCCTGAGTGCCTAGGGCCTTCTCTTGTGTTTCCTCAAGCCAGGCCCTGCTTACCTGTGACACTCACCACAATACTGGCTACACGCCAGGTCTGCTGCTCCTGGTAGCCCTGTTTTCATGAATGCCTGGGCTCACTCTCCCTGTTTGCCTCCTTCAGACCCTAAGTTTGTAGAGCTTGGGACTGAGAACCCCCAGCGAATTTGCTTGCCCTCCTGTAGCCACTCCCCCGGTAGCTGGTGCAAGAGACCTCAGTTGTCAGCACTGGTGGGAGCGGTAGCCGTGAGTTCCATGCCGCGAGTAATGCACCACTCCTGATTCCCTGGGTCTGGCTATCGTGCTCACAGGAGAGCTGAGAGGGGCCCTTAAGGTTTCCCCGCTGTGTGGAGAGAGATGGATAGGAGATTACACACCTATCGCTCTGGTTTCAATGAAGTTATCTCCTCTGCCCGTGACGTCAGTTCTCTGCCATGGTGGTATCCCAGCCAAATGGTGACAGTTCGTTCCCTTTGCCGGGTGACCAATGCAACGGGTGGGTCCTGACTGTTTCTCCCAAGCCCCGTTTCAATCCTGTGGCCACTGCCTATGAAGGCTCAGTTGGCTTTTACCTCTGTGAGTTCAGAAGGGCCGACCAGTTATTTCAGCGGGATCGTTAGTGCTGAGTCACAAGAAGCAGGCGTTCCGGAGCTTGAATGCAGCTGATCCAGGCTCGGTGTGTGTGTTCTGAGGGGCCCAGAGTGTTCGCCCCAGATCCACGTCAGCTCAGCATTGCCTAGTGATCCTGAGCAAACAGCATTTAGACAATTTATGACTCCCTATGCCCGTGCAGCTGAAGAGGTCAGAGACTTGATCTCTCTGTGCCCGCCGCCATGTTGGATCTCTTACCCATAATTTTAACCCATAACCTAACACTAATCTTAACCCTGACACTAATCCTAACACTAATCCTAAAGCTAACGCTAACCCTAAAACTAACTCTAAACCTATCCCTAACCTAAGAGTATAATAAACCCTAATCCTAATCCTAACACACACACTAACATTAACCCTAACCATAAGCTTATTTTCACCCAAAACTAACCATAACCCTAACACTCACTGTAACCCTGACCCTAACGAACACTAATTGTAACCCTAACACTAACCCAAATTCTAAAATTAACCCTAAAACAAAACTTAAAATTATCCCTAACCCAAAACTTAAAACTAACCCTAACAGTAACCGTAAACCTAACCCTAAACCCAACCCTAAACTTAACCCTAACACTAGCACCAACCATAACAATACCCTAACCCTAAAACTAACCCTAACAATAAACCTGAATCCAATCATAATCCTATCATTAATTCTAAACCTCAACATAACACCAAACCTAACAATAACCCTAACCGTAACCATAACTCTAACTCTAACACTAACCCTAACTCTAACCCTAACCATAACACTAACATTATCTGTAATTCTATACCCAATCATAATATTAACAATAAACCTAACCCTAATTATAAACCTAAATATAACCCTAATCTTATCCATAACACTAACACTAACCCTAACACTTACAAAAACCCTAACCATAACCCTAACCCTAAATAATCCTAACTTTAACACTAAAACTAACACTAATGCTCACACTAACCCTAAACCTAACCCCAACATAAAACTAACCCATATACCTAACACTAACACTAACCCTAAACCTAACCCTTACCTTAACACTAACCCTAACCATAACCCTAAAACAAACACTAAACATAAACCTAACCATAACCCTAATCATAACACTAATTTTCACCTTAAACCTAAAACCCATTCTAAACCTAACTCTAACCCTAACACTAACTCTAACCTATTCCTAAACCTAACACTATATTTAACCCTAACCCTAACACTAACACAAACCTAACCCTAACCCTAACACTAACACACTAACCCAAACCCTAACAAAAAACCTAATTCGAAAACTAACACTAAAACTAACTCTAATCCCAACCCTTACCTTAACCCTAACATTAAACCTAAGCTTAACCATAACCACTAAATCTAAAATTAATCCTAACTCTAACCATAAGCCTAATTCTATCACTAACCCTCACACTAACGCTAACACAGAATTTAACACTAACTATTTAACCCTAAACTATTCCTAACTCTAACCCTAAAGCTAACCTTAACACTAACCCTAATCCTATCTCAAACCCTAATACTAACCCTAACCCTAAACCTAACCCTAAACGTAACCCTATCACTAACCTTAAACCTACACTAACCCTAACCAAAATCTATCCCTAAACCTAACTCCAACCGTAACACTAACTGTAAACATATCCCTAACTCTAACACTATAATTAAATCTAACCCTAACCCTCAAAAAACACTAACACTAAACCTAAACCTAACCCTAATCCTCACCCTCACCCTAACATTAATATGAACCCAAATACTAAAACTAAAACTAACCCTAACTCTAAACCTAACCCTTACCTTAACCGTAAATCTATCCCTAAACTTAACCCTAACCATAACCCTAAAACTAACCCTAAACCTAACTCTAACCCTACCATTAACCCTAAACCTAAACCTAATGCAAAATTTAACACTAATGCTAACCCTAATCCTAACGTAATCCTAACCATAACCCTAACACTAACAATAAAATTAACCCTAACCCTAACTCAAATTCTAAACCTAACCCTAAAACAAACTGAACCCTAAGCCTAACCCTAACCCTAACCCATACCATAACACTAACCTCACTGGTAACCCCAACCTTAAATCTAACCATAACCCTAACCCTAACACTAACCCATACATATTCCTAAACTTAACATGATCCCTAACCCTAACCCTTACCCTAACCCTTTCCCAAACAATAATTCTAATGTTAACTCTAAAGCTAGCCATTATCCTAAGCCTACCCTTAAGACAAAACATAACACTAAGCCTAACTCTAACCCTAACCCTACACTAACCCTAAACTTAAAAATAACACTAACCCTAACACTAACCCTAAACCTAAACCTAAAACTTAACCTGACCCTAACCTTAACACTAACCCTAATGCAAATCCTAACACTAACACTAATCCTAACACTAAAACTAATCCTAACCCTAACCTTAAACCAAACCCTGACCCTAACAATAACCGTAAACCTAACCCTAAAACTAAACCTAACAGTAAACTTAACCCTAATACTTAACCTAAACCTAAATCTTACCCTAACCTGAACACTAAACCAGCACTAAACCTGACTGTTCCACTAAGCCCAACCCTAAAACAAACCCTAACCCTTACCCTAAAACTAACCCTAAACTTAATCCTAACATGAACACTAAAATTAATCCTAACCCTAACTGTAACAGTATCAATAACATTAACTCTAACTCTATACCTATCACAAACACTAACCCAACCATAATCCTGACCCTAATCTATCCCTAACCCTCACCATTTCCTAACCGTAACCCTAACACAAACACTAACCCTAACCCTAAATCAAACCCTAACACTAACCCTAATCCTAATCCTAACCCTAAACTTAACCATAACCATACCCCTAAACATAACACTAACTCTAGCCTTAACCCTAAACTGAACCCTCACACTTACCCTAACCCTAAAACTAACCATAACACAAGGATTAACTCTAATCCTAAACCTAACACTAACCCTAACCCTAACCCTAACATGAAACCTGATACTAACCTTAACCTAAACATAAACTTAAAAATAACCCTAAACCTAAAATCACCCTAACCCTAACCCTAACCCTAACCCTAACATTAAACCTAAACTGAAATGTAACCCTAACTCCAAAACTAAAAGTAACCCTAAACTTGACCCTAACCCTAACATTAACTCTAACCATAATCTTAAATTTAAATTTAACACTAAACCTAACCCTAACTCTAACCCTAACCCTATCATGAACCCTAAACCTAACACTAATTATAACCTAACCCTAACACAAACCCTAACCCTAAAATAATCCTATTCCTACCCTAAACCAAAAACTAACCCTAACCATAACTGTAAAACTAACCATAAATCTAACCATAACCCTAACACAAAACATAACCTTAAACCTAACCTAACACTAACCCTAAAACTAACACTAACCCTATCCGTTATCCTAACACCAATACTAAACCTAAACCTAACCCTAAATCTTACCCTAATCCTATCTGTAACCCTAACACTAACCCTAAACCTAAACTTAAGTCCTAAACCTAACCCTAAAAAAACCCTAAACCTAAAGTTAACACTAAACCTAACACTGACCCTAACCCTAAATCCAACCCTACCTTAAAATTAACCCTAATCCTAACCCTAAACCCAACACTAACCCTAACCCTAAACCAAACCCTAACCCTAGGGTAATACTAACCATAACCCTCAAACTAACACTAAAAATAACTTTAAACCTAACCCTAACCATAAACATAACACTAACCATAACCCTAACCCTAACTCTAAACCTAACACTAACCCTAAAACTAACCCTAACCCTAACCCTAATCCAAACTGTAAACCTAACTCTAGACAACCCTAAATGTAACCCTAACAACAACCCTAACCCTAACCCTACATCTAACCCTAACACAAACCCTAACTCTAATTTTACAATAACACAAATTCTAATGCTAAATCTAACCCTGAGACAAAACCTAACCCTAACCATAATCCTAAATGTAACACTAACCCTAACCCTATCACTAACCCTAATCCTAAACCTAATGCTAAACTTAACTCTAACCCTAAACCTAAAACCCTAACCCTAACATGAACCCTAGCTCTACACATAACAGTAACCCTAACCCTAACAGTAACCCTAAACCTAGACCTAATCCAAACACTAACCCTAACCCTAACAATAACACTAAACCTCACCCTAACCCTAATACTAACTCTAACCCTAAAACTAAATCTATCACTTATCCTAACCCTAACCCTAACCCTCAAGCTAACTCTAAGCCTCAACCTAAACCTAAACCTAACATGAACCCTTACCTAAAACTAACACTATCCTTAACCCTAACCCTAACCGTAACCCTAATCCTAAATTTAACCATTACCATAAACATAACCATAACCATAACTGTAACTCTAACACAAACATTAACCTTAAAACTAACACTAAACATAACCATAACAGTAACCCTAAACCTAACCAAACCATAACCTAACCCTAACACTAACACAAATTGTAACTGAAAACCTAATACAAACCCGAACTTTAACCTAATGCTAACCCTAAAACTAACCATAACCCTAAAACTAACCCTAACACTAACCCTAACCCTAACCCTAATCCTAAGCCACACCCTAACCCTAAACCTAACACTAACACTAACACGAACCCTAAAGCTAACCTTAAACCTAAAGCTAATGCCAAACCTAACACTAATCATAAACCTAACACTAACACTAACCCTAAACTTAACACTAAATCTAAAACTAAACATAACCCTAAGTCTAACCCTAACCCTAACACTAACCCTAAACCTAACCCTAACAGTAACCCTAACACTGACCCTATCCTTAAACCTAAACAGAAATATAACACTAACCATAATCCAAAACCTAATTTTAAAACTAACACTAACCCTAACACTAACCCTAACAAAAACCCTAATCCTAACCCTAACACTGACTCTAATTCAACCCTAACCTAACCCTAAAACTAACCCTAACAGTAATCCTAATGCAAACCCTAACATTAACTCTAAACCTAACACTAATCATTCCCTTAAACCTAACCTAACACTAACCCTAAAACTAACACTAACCCTATCCGTTATCCTAACACCAATACTAAACCTAAACCTAACCCTAAATCTTACCCTAATCCTATCTGTAACCCTAACACTAACCCTAAACCTAAACTTAAGTCCTAAACCTAACCCTAAAAAAACCCTAAACCTAAAGTTAACACTAAACCTAACACTGACCCTAACCCTAAATCCAACCCTACCATAAAATTAACCCTAATCCTAACCCTAAACCCAACACTAATCCTAACCCTAAACCTAACCCTAACCCTAGGGTAATACTAACCATAACCCTCAAACTAACACTAAAAATAACTTTAAACCTAACCCTAACCATAAACATAACACTCACCATAACCCTAACCCTAACTCTAAACCTATCACTAACCCTAACACTATCCTTAACACTAACCCTAACCTGAACCAAAACACTAACAACAAACCTAAACCTAACCCTAACCCTTACACTCATGCTAAACCTAACCCTAACATGAACCCTAAACCTAAATCTAACAGTAACCCTAACCGTAACCATAACCCTAAACCTAACCCTAACACTAACCCTAACCTTATCCCTAACCCCAACCCCAACAATAACCATAACCCTAAACCTAACCCTAGCACTAACCCTCACACTAATTGTAACACAAAATTTAACACTAACACTAACCTTAATCCAAACCCTAATCTTAACAGTAACCCTAGCCTTAACCCTAACTCAAACCCTAACACTACCTGAAACCCTAACCCTAACCCAAACTCTAATCCGTACACTAATCCATACCATAACAATAAACATAACCCTAACCATAACAATAAACATAACCCTAACCGTAACACTAATCCTTACCCTAAACCTAACCATCACCATAACACTAACCCTAAGTCTAACCCTAACCCTAACACTAACAATAAGCCTATTTTCAAACCCAATACTATACCTAACCCTAAACCTACCCCTAACACTAACCCTAACCATGACACTAACCTTAACCCAAAACTAATGCTAACACTAACCCTAACCTTGTTCCTAAAATTACACTTAACAAAAACCTAACACTAACCCTTAACCTAACCCTAAAACTTGCCCTAACCCAAACAATAACCCTAACTCTAACCTTAACCAAAATCTAATGCTAGAGAAAACCTAAACCTAAAAATAATCCTAAATGTAACACTAACCCTATCACTAACGCTATCACTAAACCTAATCCTAACCCTAACACTAAACCTAACTCTAATCCTAAACCTAACCCTAACCCTAACCCTAAAACGAACCCTAGCTCTACAGATAACAGTAACCCTAACCCTAACACTAACAGTAAACCTCTCCCTAACCCTAACACTATTGCTAAACCTAAACTTAACCCTAACTCTAACACTAACACTAACCCTTACCAGAACCGTAACATGAACCCCAACCCTAAGACTAACACTGAAACTAACCCTAACCCTAACCCTATCACTAATCCTAAACCTAATGCTAAACCTAACATTAAACCTTAACACAAACCCTAACCCAAATACTAACCCTAACCAAACCCTAATGCAGTCCCTTACACTAACACTGACCCTAATCATAACCCTAATCCTACCGATAAAACTTATTTAACACTTACCCTAAACCTAAACCTAGCACAAACCCTAACTCTAATCCAAACACTAACCCAAAACCTAACCCTAAATGTAACCATAACACTAACAATAAATCTAACCCTAAACCTATCCCTAAACATAACACTATACCTAATCTTAACCCTAACCCTAAATCTAACACTAACCCTAACCATGACCCTAACCTTAACCCAAAACCTAACACTAACATTAAACATAACCCTGTCTGTAAAACTAAACCTAACAAAAACCTAACACTAACGCTTAACCTAACCCTAAAACTTACCCTAACATGAACACTAAACCTAACTCTAACCTTAAACATAACACTAACCCTAAGACAAAACCTAACCATAATCATAACCGTAAATGTAACACTAAACCTAACCCTATCACTAACCATAAAACTATCCCTAATCCTAACTCTAATGCTAAACCTAACACTAACGCTAACCAAAAACCTAAACCTAACATAAACCCTATCACTAACCATTACCTAACACAAACTGTATCACTAATCATAAACTTAACATGAAACTTAATACTAACCCTAACACTAATACTAACTCTAACACATAACCCTAATCCTATCACTTATCCTAAATCTAATGGTAACCCTAACACTAACCCTAAAACAAACCCTAACCCTTATACTAACCCTAAACCTAACCCTAAAGCAAAACCTAAAAAACACTAACACGAACCCTAGCTCTACACATAACACTAACCCTAACCCTAACTCTAACACTTACATTAACACTTAATCTCTCCTTAAGCCTAACAATATTTCTAAACCTAACCATACCCCCAACACTAACACTAACACTAACCTTAAGCAAAACCATAACATGAACCCTACCCCTAACACTAACACTAAAACTAACCCTAACCCTAACCCTATCACTAATCCTAAAACTAATGCTAACCCTAACACTAACCCAAACACAAACTCTATCTCTAATACTAACCATAACCCTAACATTATTCAAACACAAACACTAACACTAACCCTAACCTTAACACTAATCCTACCCATCAATCTAACCTAACACTTCCCCTAAACTAAACATAACACCAACCCTTACCTTAACTCTAACACTAACCCTAAACCTGTACCTAACCCTAACACTAACCCTAACTGTAACGCTAACCCTAACTGAACCCTAATCCTTAACCTAACCCAAAACCTTACTCTACCCTGAACACTAACACTAACTCTAACCTTAACCATAACACTAAACCTAAGAGAAAACCTAACCCTAACCATAACCCAACACATAAAAATAACCCTAATCCTATCACTAACCCCAAAATAACCCTAATCTGAACCCTATTGTTAAACCTAACTCTAACCATAAACCTAACACAAACCCTAAGTCTTACCCTAAACTTAACTCAAACACAAAGAGAAATCCTGAACCTAACACTAAACATAACTCTTACCCTAACCCTAACTCTAACCCTAAACCTAACCCTATCTCTTTTCCTAATACTAACCCTAACTCTATACCTAACCCAAACCATAACCCTAACCGTAACACTAACCCTAACCCTAACCCTAATCCTTGAACTAACCCTAACCCTAACACTAACCCTAATGCTAACCCTAAAACTAAAACTAACCCTAACACAACACAATCACTAAGCCTAACCCTAACCCAAAACCTAACCCTAGCTGTAACCATAACCTTTATTCTAACACTAACCCTGACCATAACCCAAACGGTAATCCTAACCGTAATTTCAACCCTAACCCTAACCCTTACTCTAACACAAACAAACACAAAACCTAACCCTAACCATAACACTAAACTTAAACCTAAACCTAATCCTAACACTTACATTAACACTAACTGAAACTCTAACACACACACTAACCCTAACACTCAATCAAACCCTAATACTCACCCCAACCCTAACCTAACACTAACACTAACCGTAATCCTATCCCTAACAAAAATTTTAACCCTAAATCCTACCCTAACATAACTCTAAAACAAAACCTAACCCTAACCCTAAAACTAAACCTAACCCTAACCCTAACACTAACCCTATCCCTAAAATAAAACTAACCCTACCCATAAACCTAACCCTAACCCTAACTTTTACCTTAACACTAACCCTAACCCTAACTGCAAACTTAAACATAACCCTAAGCATAACCCTAACACTAATCCTAAACATAAAGCTAGCCCTAGCTAACCCCAACCATAATACTAACCCTAACCTCAATCCTAACCCTAATCCTAACACTAATTCCATACCTAACCCTAAGACTAACCCTAACAGTAACCCTCAACCTAAACCTAACTATAACAGTAACCATAACAGTAAAACTCACCCTAAACCTAACCCCGTACCTAATCCTATCACTAATTCTAACCATAACCATAACCCTATACTTAACAAAAACCAGAACTCAAACCCTAACACTCAACCTAATACGAATGCTAACCCTAACTCGAACCCTAAGTTTTAAATTAACCCTAAACTTAACCCTAACCCTAATACTAACACTAACGCTAACCCTAACTTTAATTCTTAGTGTAAAACTATCTCTAAATCTAAACCAAAACTATCAGTAATAGTAAACCTAACCATAATCCTAACCATATCACTAACCCTCACCCTAATCCTAACACTATGTCTAAACCTATCCCTAACCCTGACACTATACTTAATCATAAACCTAACCCTGATCCAAACACTACCACTAAACCTAACACTAACCCTAACCCTAACACTCATGCTAAACCTAACCCTAAAATGAACCCTAACCCTAACTCTAACACTAACCCTAAACATAAACATAACCCTACCCTAACCATAAAACAAACCCTAAACTTATCACTAACCTCAACCCAAAAACTAATGGCAACCATAAACCTAACCAGAACATTAACCCTAACACTAACTGTAACACAAAGTTTAACACTAACACTAGCCCTAACCCAAACCTTAATCTCAACCATAAGCCTATATATAACCCTAACCCAAACCCTAACCATACCTGAATTCCTAATCTTAACACTAACAATAATCCTAACGATATTCCGTATCCTAAAACTAAACCTAACCCTAATCCTAATGATAAACCTAACCTTAACCCTAACTGTCACCGTAACACTAACTTTAAATCTAACCCTAACAATAACAATAACCCTAAACCTATTCCCAAACTTAACACTATACCTAACCCTAACCCTAACCCTTACACTAACCCTAACCATAACCCTAAACTTAACCCCAACCCTAACGCTAACACTAACCCTAACCCTGTCCCTAAAACTAAACCTAACAAAAACCTAACACTAACTTTAACCTAACCCTAAAACTTACCCTAACACGAACACTAACCTTAACTCTAACCTTAAACATAAAACTAACCCTAAGACAAAACCTAACCCTAACCATAATCCTAAATATAACACTAACCCTAATCCTAGCACTAACCCTATCACTAACAACAATCCTAACCCTAATGCTAAACCTAACTCTAACCCTAAACCTAACCCTAACACAAAACCTAGCTCTACACATAAGAGTAACCCTAACCCTAACCCTAACCATAACCATAACACTAACCTTAACTCTAACCCTAACCCAAACCTTACACTAACACTAACTCTAATCCTAAACTTTAATCTAACCATAAACATATCTGTAATTCTAACCCTAACCATAACCCTAACAAAAATCATAACACTAACCCTAACCCTAATCCTAATTTTAAAACTAACCCTAACACTAACCCTAATCCTATCCATAACCCTAACAATAAATCTAAACCTAACCCTAACACTAAACCTTACCCTTAACCAAACACTAAATCTAAAACCAACCCTAAACCTAACAATAACCCTAACTCTAAACATCACCCTAACCCTTATACTAACCCCAACACTTTCATTAAACCTAAACCTAACCCTAAAAAAACCCAATCCAACCCTAAAACTAACGCTAACCCTAAACCACCATAAGCATATCACTAACCCTAACTTAAACCGAAACCTAATATTAACCCTAACAGTAACAGTAAACCTAAAGCTTTTCCTAAAACTAACACCATTTCTAACCCTATCAGTAACCCTAACACTAACACTAAACTTAAACCTAACACTACCCCTAACCGTAACCCAAACCCTAAAACTAACCCCAAAATTAACCTTAAAATTAACCTTAATCATTATTGTAAACCTAACCCTAACACTTCCCCTAACCTTAACATAAACCCTAACCCTAACAGTAATGATAATCCTAGAACTAAACCTAACACTAAAGCTAAATGTAACCCTTACAAAACCCTAAACCTTAACCTAATCTGAACACTAATCCTTACCCTAAATGTAACCATAACAATAACCGTAATCATAAACCTAACCTGAACCATAATCCTAAACCTAACACTAATGTAAAACTAACACTAACCCTAACACTATCCCTAAACCTAATCATAATGTTAACCCTAACACTAACCATTAACATAACCCTAACAATAACTCTATCCCTAAACACAATCGTATCGGAAACATTAACCCTAAAACTAAGCCTAACATTAAACCACAACCTATCCATAATTAAACTACTGCTAACCCTAAACCTAACCCTAAATCTAACACTAACACTAAAACTAAACATAATCCTAAGCCTAACACTAACACTAACACGAAACCTAATCGTAACCCTAACCCTAACCCTAAAACTAACCCTAACCTTAACCCTAACCCTAACACTAACCCTAACAGAAAATCTAACCCTAACACAAACTCTAACCCTAACCCTAAAACTAATCATAACCCACCCTAACACTAACACTAAAACTCACCCTATCAGTAACAATAGAGCAAACATAAACACTAGCACTAATCCTAACCCTAACCCTAATCTTACATGTAACCCTATTCTAACACTAAACCTTACCCTAACACACACCCTAACCCTCACCCTAACACTAATGCTAAAACTAAGCATAACCCTAACACTAACCCTAAACCTAACCCTAATCTTAACTTTAAAGTTAACCCTAACTTAAACCCTAAACCTAACATAAATTCTAAGTCTAACTCTAAACCTAACACTAACACAAAACTAAACCTAAACCTAACACTAATCCTAACCCTAGCCCTAACCCTAACCCTAAACCAAACACTAAATCAAACCTTAATCATAACCCTAACCCTAACCCTAACTCCAGCCCAAACCCTAACACTCAACATAACCCTAACCTTAAACCTAACACTAACTATAATACTACCTGTAACCCTAACCCTATCTCTAATCCTAAACCTAACACAAACACTAAGTCCAACCTTACATCTAACACTAACAAAAACATAAACCACACTAACCCTAATCATATGTATAACCCTAAACCTAAGAGTAACCCTAAACCTAACCCTAAACCTAACTCTAACCCTAACACTAAACCTAAGCCTAACCCTAATCCTAATCCTAACCCTAACCCTAACACTGAACCAAACGCTAACCTTAACACCAAACCTAACACTAACCCTAAACCTAACCCTATCATTAACCCTAACACTAAACCTAAACTTAAAATTAAACCTAACACTAACCCTAACACTAATCCTAACCCTAATGCTAAACATAAAAATAAGCCTAAACCTAACACAACCCGAACACTAACCCTAACTCTTACCCAAACCTAACACTAACCCTAATCTGAAACTTAACCTTTTTTTTTTGAAAAAAAAAAATA
Organism: Marmota monax; assembly: GCF_021218885.2. Classification (NCBI taxonomy): domain Eukaryota; kingdom Metazoa; phylum Chordata; class Mammalia; order Rodentia; family Sciuridae; genus Marmota; species Marmota monax. The sequence goes on along the minus strand of NW_026694981.1, from coordinate 44,945 downwards.
TTGTTGGCTGTTCAAAACATTACATAGTTCTCGATATATCATATTTCACACTTTGATTCAAGTGGGTTATGAGCTCCCATTTTTACCCCATATACAGATTGCAGAATCACATCAGTTACACATCCATTGATTTACATATTGCCATACTAGTGTCTGTTGTGTTCTGCTGCCTTTCCTATCCTCTACTATCCCCCCTTCCCTACCCTCCCCTCTTCTTTCTCTGCCCCCTCTACTGACATTCATTTGTCCCCCTTGTATTATTTTTCCCTTTCCCCTCACTTCCTCTTGTATGTACTTTTGTATAACTCTGAGGGTCTCCTTCCATTTCCATGCAATTTCCCTTCTCTCTCCCTTTCCCTCCCACCTCTCATCCCTGCTTAATGTTAATCTTCTTCTCATGCTCTTCGACCCTACTCTGTTCTTAGTTACTTTCCTTATATCAAAGAAGACATTTGGCATTTGTTTTTTTTTAGGGATTGGCTAGCTTCACTTAGCATAATCTGCTCTAATGCCATCCATTTCCCTGCAAATTCTATGATTTTGTCATTTTTTAATGCAGAGTAATACTCCATTGTGTATAAATGCCACATTTTTTTTATCCATTCATCTATTGAAGGGCATCTAGGTTGGTTCCACAGTCTTGCTATTGTGAATTGTGCTGCTATGAACATCAATGTAGCAGTGTCCCTATAGCATGCTCTTTTTAGGTCTTTAGGGAATAGACTGAGAAGGGGAATAGCTGGGTCAAATGGTGGCTCCATTCCCAGCTTTCCAAGAAATCTCCATACTGCTTTCCAAATTGGCTGCACCAATTTGCAGTCCCACCAGCAATGTACAAGTGTACCCTTTTCCCCACATCCTCGCCAGCACTTGTTGTTGTTTGACTTCATAATGGCTGCCAATCTAACTGGAGTGAGATGGTATCTTAGGGTGGTTTTGATTTGCATTTCTCTGACTGCTAGAGATGGTGAGCATTTTTTCATGTACTTGTTGATTGACTGTATGTCCTCCTCTGAGAAGTGTCTGTTCAGGTCCTTGGCCCATTTGTAGATTGGGTTGTTTGTTCTCTTATTGTCTAATTTTTTGAGTTCTTTCTATACTCTGGATATTAGGGCTGTATCTGAAGTGTGAGGAGTAAAGATTTGTTCCCAGGATATAGGCTCTCTATTTACCTCTCTTATTGTTTCTTTTGCTGAGAAAAAAAAATTTAGTTTGAGTAAGTCCCATTTGTTGATTCTAGATATTAACTTTTGTGCTATGGGTGTCCTATTGAGGAATTTGGAGCCCGACCCCACAGTATGTAGATCATAGCCAACTTTTTCTTCTATCAGACGGCGTGTCTCTGATTTGATATCAAGCTCCTTGATCCATTTTGAGTTAACTTTTGTGCATGGCGAGAGAAAGGGATTCAGTTTCATTTTGTTGCATATGGATTTCCAGTTTTCCCAGCACCATTTGTTGAAGATGCTATCCTTCCTCCATTGCATGCTTTTAGCCCCTTTATCAAATATAAGATAGTTGTAGTTTTGTGGATTGGTTTCTGTGTCCTCTATTCTGTACCATTGGTCCACCCGCCTGTTTTGGTACCAGTACCATGCTGTTTTTGTTACTATTGCTCTGTAGTATAGTTTGAAGTCTGGTATCGCTATACCGCCTGATTCACACTTCCTGCTTAGCATTGTTTTTGCTATTCTGGGTCGTTTATTTTTCCATATGAATTTCATGATTGCTTTCTCTATTTCTACAAGAAATGCCATTGGGATTTTGATTGGCATTGCATTAAACCTATAGAGAACTTTTGGTAATATCGCCATTTTGATGATGTTAGTTCTGCCTATCCATGAACAGGGTATATTTTTCCATCTTCTAAGATCTTCTTCTATTTCTCTCTTTAGGGTTCTGTAGTTTTCATTGTATAAGTCTTTCACCTCTTTTCTTAGGTTGATTCCCAAGTATTTTATTTTATTTTTTTTAAGATATTGTGAATGGAGTGGTTGTCCTCATTTCCATTTCAGAGGATTTGTCGCTGATATACAGGAATGCATTTGATTTATGCGTGTTGATTTTATATCCTGCCACTTTGCTGAATTCATTTATTAGCTCTAATAGTTTCTTTGTAGACCCCTTTGGGTCTGCTAGGTATAGAATCATGTCATCTGCAAATAGTGATAATTTAATTTCTTCTTTTCCTATTTTGATGCCTTTAATTTCTTTCATCTGTCTAATTGCTCTGGCCAGTGTTTCGAGAACTATGTTGAACAGAAGTGGTGAGAGAGGGCATCCCTGTCTTGTTCCAGATTTTAGAGGGAATGCCTTCAGTTTTTCTCCATTCAGAATGATGCTAGCCTGAGGCTTAGCATAGATTGCTTTTACAATATTGAGTTATGTCCTATTATCCCTAGTTTTTCTAGAGTTTTGAACATAAAGCGATGCTGTACTTTGTCAAATGCTTTTTCTGCATCTATCGAGATGATCATATGGTTCTTATTTTTAAGTCTATTGATGTGGTGAATAACATTTATTGATTTCCGTATATTGAACCAGCCTTGCATCCCAGGAGGATAACCTTAACACTAAAACTAACCCTAACCCCAACCTTATGCTAATTATAACCGTAATCCAAACCTGAACCCTGACACTAACATTAACACTAACCTAAACCCTAAAGAAACACTAACCCTAAACTTAAACCTAAACTTAACACTAACACTAACCCTAACTCTAATCATAATCCTAAACATAACCCTAACTCTAACACTAACACTAACCCTAACACAAAACCTAAACGTAACCCTAAACCTAACTGTAAAACTAAAAAAACCTTAACCCTAAAACTAACACTAACACTAACTCTTACCATTAACCCAACCCTAAACTTAATTCTAACCCTAACCCTAACACCAACCTAATCCTAAACCTAACCCTAACCCTAACAGGAACCTGAAGTCTAACCCTAAACATAAAACTAACTGTAATTTTAACCCTAACACTAACACTAACCATAACACTAACCCTAACCCTAACACTAACCCTACCCCTAACACTAACACTAACACTACATTTAACTCTAAATCTTACCATAATCCTAACACTAAACCTAACCCTAGTTCTAACCTTAAATATAAAACAATCCTATTCATATCCCTAACACTAACCCTAACCCTATTCCTAACACTAAACTTAACTCTATTTCTTAACCTATATCTATCCCTAACTCTAAAACTAATTCTAAGCTATCACTATCCTTTAACCAATCCCTAAACATAACCCTTACCGTAACACTAACCCTATACCTAAACCTAACACTATCTCCAAACCTATCCATTACCATAACACTACAATTAAACCTAAACCTAATCCTAACACAAACACTAACATAAACATAACCCTAACACTAAACCTAAACCTAATTCTCACCCTAACACTAACCCTAGCAGTAACAATAACCATAACACTAATCCTAACGCTAACAATAACCATAAACTTAATTCTAACTATTACCTTAAACCTAAAACTAACCCTAAACTTAATCCTAACCCTAACACTACATCTAACCCTAACCCCTAATTCTAACACTAACCCTCACCCTAAATCTAATCCTAACACTAACCCTAACACAAAAATTGACACTAACATTAACTATAACCCTATCCTAATCCTAACTGTGACCCTAACCCTAACAATAACCCTAACCCTAATCCTAACTCAAACCTTAAAAAAAAACTAACACTAACCCTAACCCTAACCCTTACTCTAACACTAACCTTAACCCTAAACCTAACCCTATCACAAACCTTAACCGTTACCCTAACACTAATCTTAACACTAACCCTAACCCTAACCCTAAGCCTAACACTAACTCTAAACCTATCCCTAATTTTAACAGTATAATAAACCCTAACGTTAACCTTAACAGAAAGACTAACACTAACTCTAACCCTAACCATATCCCTCAACCTAACCCTAACAGTCACCATAACCCTAACACTCACCGTAACCCTAACACTAACACAAACACTAATTCTAAACCTAACACTAACCTTAACCCTTATCCTAACCCTTAACCATAACACGAACCTTAAACGTAACCTTAAACCTAACCCTAAACCCAAACCAAAACTTAACTCTAACCCTAACCCTAACAGTAACACTAATCCAAACCCAACCCTAACTCTAACACAAACCTGAAGTGTAACCCTACCACTAACCCAAACGCTAACACTAACCCTAACACTAGCCCTAACACTAACACTAAACTTAACAGTAACACTAACCCTAACCATAACCATAACAATAAACCTAAACCCAAACCTAATCCTATCAATAATTTTAACCCTAACCCTAACCCCAAAACTAACACTAACACTAACACTAAAAATAACACCAAACCTAAGACTAACACTAACCATATCCCTAACCCTAACACTAAGACTAACCCTAACTCTACCCATAACCCTAACACTAACATTAACTCTAACTCTAAACCTAATCATAATCCTATCACTAAACCTAACACTGAGTTTAACCCTAAATATAACCATAATCTTATCTCTAACCCTAACACTATCCCTAATCCTAACCCTAATGAAAACACTAACCCTAACCCTAAACCTAATCCTAAACCTAATTAAACCTAACCCTAACACTAACCTAATAATAACCCTAAGACTAACCCTAAACCTAACCTTTACCCTAACACTAACCCTAAACCAAACCCTAACATTTACCCTAACAATAACTCTAAACCATAACACTAAAATTAAGCATAAACCTAACCCTAAACCTACAAATAACCCTTACCCTAACACTAACAATAATTCTAAACCTATTCCTAACCCTAACAGTATAATTAAACCTAACCCTAACCCTACCACAATCCTAACCCTAACCCTAACCCTAACACTAACACTCACTCTGACCTGAGCCCTAACACAAACTCCAATTCTTACACAATCACTAAACCTAACCCTAATCTTAACCCTTATCTTAACCCTATCACTAAACTAAACTTAACATTAACCCTAACCCTAAGACTAACACTAAACCTAATCCTAACCCTGTACCTAAATTTAAACCTAACTATAAATCTAATTCTAACACTAACCCTAACACAAAACTAAAAACTAACATTAACCGTAACCCTTTCCTAATCCGAACGTTAACCCTAACCCTAACAATTACCCTAAACCTAATCCTAAGTCCAACCCTAAACCTAACCCTAAAACTAACCGCAACCCTAAACCTAACTCTTACACCAAAACTAATGTTAACCCTAAAACTAACCCTATTTGTAATCTTAAATCATAACATAACACTAAATTTAATCCTAACACTATTCTTAACCCTAACACTAAACCTAACACTAACCGTAAATCTAATGCTAATCCTAAAACTAACTCTAAACCTATGCCTAATCCTAACAGTATAATAAACCGTTATCCTAACCCTAACACAAACTCTAAAATTAAACCTAACCATAACCGTATTTTTACCCAAAACCTAACCCTAACCCTAACAGTCACTGTAACCCTGACCCTAACAAACGCTAATTCTAGCCCTAACACTAAGCCAAATTCTAAACTTAACTCTAAAACAAACCTTAAACTTATCCCTAACCCCAACCTTAAAACTAACCGTAACAGTAAGCGTAAACCTAACCCTAAACCCAACCCTAAACCTTACCCTAACACTAACACCAACCGTAACAATAATCAACCCTCATCATAACTCTAACCCTAACACTAACCTTAAATCTAACCCTAAACCTCACACTAACATTATCTGTACCTCTATACATAATCATAATTCTAACACTAAACCTAACCCTAATTCTAAACCTAAATATAACCCTAATCTTATCCGTAATACTAACACTAACCCTAACCCTTACACAAACCATAACCATAACCTTAACACTATCTAATCCTAACCCTAACACTATAACTAACACTAACCCTAACACTAACCCTAACCTAACCTTAAACATAAAACTTACCCTATACCTAACCCTAAAACTAACCCTAACCCTAACCCTTACCATAACACTAACCCTAAACATAACCCTAAAACAAACACTAACCATAAACCTAACCATAACCCTAACCATAACACTAATTCTAACCCTAAACCTAAAACCCATTCTAAACCTAAACCTAACCCTAACACTAACTCTAACCTATTCATAATGCTAACACTATAATTAACCCTAACCCTAAACCTAACACTATAATTAACCCTAACCCTAACCGTAACACAAACCCAACCCTAAACCAAACCCTAACACTAACACTCACACTAAACCGAACCATAACACAAACCCTAATTCATAAACTAACACTAACCCTAACCCTAATCCCAACCCTTACCCTAACCCTAACATTAAACCTAAGCTTTACCCTATTCCTAAACCTAAAACTAATCCTAATTCTAACCCTAAACCTAATTCTAACACTAAACCTCACCCTAATCCTAATCCTATCACTAACCCGAACACTAACAATAACACAAAATTTAACACTATTTTAACCCTAACCCTAACCTATGCTACTCTCACCCTTACCCGAACCCTAACACTAACCCTAATCCTATATCAAACCTTAATCCTAACCCTAAGCCTAACCCTCACCCTAACGTAAAACTAACCCTATCAATAACTTTAAACCTACCTTAACCCTAATCAAAAACTAACCCTAAACCAAACTATAACCGTAACACTAATTCAAAACCTATCCCTAACCTAACACTATAATTAAATCTATCCCTAACCCTAAAAAAAAAACACTAACACTAAACCTGAACCTAACCCTAACACGCACTCTAACCCTAATCTTAATATGAACCCTAATTTTAAACCTAACACTAACCCTAACACTAAACCTAACCCTTCTTTAACTCTAACTCTATCCCTAAACTTAACCCTAACCCTAACCCTAAAACTAACCCAAACCCTAATTCTAACCCTACCAGAAACCCTAAACCTAAACCTAATGCAAAATTAACCACTAATGCTAACCCTAATCCTAATGTAATCCTAACAATAACCGTAACACTAACAAAAAACATAACCCTAATTGTAAGTCAAATTCTAAACCTAATTTTAAAACTAACCGAAACCTAAGCCAAACCTTAACCCTAACCCATACCCTAACACTACCCTCAACCATAAACCTAACCCTAACACTAACCTTAAACCTAACCATAACCCTAAGCCTAACACTAACCCATACCTATTCCTAAACCTAACAAGATCCCTAATACTAACCCTTACCCTAACCCTAACCCAAACACTAATTCTAATGTTAACTCTAACAGTAGCCATTATACTAACCCTAACCCTAATATGAAACATAACCCTAAGCCTAACTCTAACATTAAACCTACACTAACCCTAACCCTAAACATAACACTAACCCTAAACCTAACCTAACACTAACCCTAACCCTAAACCTAAACTTATCACTAGTTCTAACCCTAAGCCTAACACTAACCCTAAACGTATTCCTAAACCTAACGCTAACCCTAACTCTAACTTTAACTGTAACACAAACCCTAACATTAAACCTAACACTAATCCTAACACAAACACTAAACTTAACCAAAAACCTAACCCTAAAACTGACAGTAAACCTAACCCTAACACTAACGATAAACCAAAACAAAACCTAATACTAAACCTAACCCTAACCCTAACCATAACACTAACCCTAACACTAATCTTAACATTAACCATAACCCTATCCATAACACTAACCCTAACATGACCCTAACCCTAACACAACACATGGAACAAATTGTAACCCTAATCCTTACCTAACCCTAACTTTAAACCTTACATAACCCTAAACCTAAACATAATACTAAACCTAACAATAACCTTAACCCAAATGTCAACACTAAATCTTACCCCAATGCTAACCCTATAACTAACCCTTACTCTAAACGTAACTGTAAACCTAAAATTAACATTAACGCTAACTGTTACCCTAACACTAAACTTAAACCTAACTGTAACCCTAAAACTCACCCTAGCACTAACCCTAAGCCTCACTATAACACTAATCTTAAATGTAACACTAATCCTAACCAATAATATTAAACCTAATGCTAAACCTATACCAATGACTAACCCTAACCCTAAGCCTCACACTAAGTATTATCCTAAACATAAACCTAATCCTAAAACTAAGCCTTACCTAAATATAACCCTATTCCTAACTATAACCATAACAGTATTTCTAACCCTAAACCTAACCCTCACACTAATCCTAAACCTAAACCTAACACTAACAATAACCCAAACCCTAACATTATACCTAAATCTAACTATAACTCTAACCCAAATTCTAATGCTAAACCTAACCCTAACCCTAACACTAACACTAACCATAACCCTAAACCTAAACCTAATACTAACAGTAACCCTAACCCTTACACTACCAGGAACATTAAACCTAAAACTAACCTTAATCTAAACCTAACCTAAACCTAACCCTAACTCTAAACCTAACACTAAACCTGATCCAAAACCTAACCCTATCCCAAACCTAACGCTAACACTAACCTTCGCTGTAACCATAACCCTAACCCTAACATTAACACAAAACTTAAAACAAAACTAACCTTAATATAATCACAACCATAACCCCAACCCTAAGCCCAACCCTAATGCGAACCCTAAACCTCACCCTAACCCTAAACCTTTACCTAACACTAACTCTAACCCTAACGTAACTCTAAACTTAACCCTAATTCTAACCATAACCCTAATGTTAATACTAACCCTAACCCTAACAAGAACTCTAACCATAACCCTAACCTGAAAAACCTAACAGTTACCCTAACCCTAACCCTAACACTCACCCTAACCCTAACACAATCCCTAACCATAACCATAACCAAAACCTAACCCTAACCAACCCTAAAACTAACCCAAACTCTTAACCTATTCCTAAAACTAAACCTAAACCTATTCCTAACACTACCATACCCTAATCCTAACCCGAAAGTTAAGAAAATCTTTAACCATAAATGTATCAATAACACTAACCCTAACCCTCACACTAACATTATCTGTACATCTATACATAATCTATATATACTAACCCTAAAACTATCCCTAACCCTAACACTAAACCTAACCCTAAACTTGACCCAAAAACTAACAATAACCCTAACACTAACTGTAAACCTAACCCAAACACTAATGCTAAACCTAACCCTAACCCTAACACTAACTCTTAACCTAATGCTAACCCTAACCTAACCCTAACCTTAAGCCTCACCTTAACCCTAACCCTAACATAACCCTAACCTTAATTCTAAAGCTTTCCCTAAACCTAACTCTAACATTAACCCAAACACTAATCCTAACCCTAACCATAACCCTAATCATAACACTAACGCTAACCCTAACCCTAAACCTAAACCTAACCTAACTCTAACACTAACACTAACCTTTATTATAACCCAAACTATAACACTAACCATAACCCCAACACAAACCCTAACACTAAACCTAAACCTAACCCTAACACTAACTATAACACTAACACTAAACCTACCCCTAACACTAAAACTAACAATAATTTTAACTATAAACCTAACCTTACCCAAAAACTTATGTTAACCATAAATCTAACCCTAACCCTAATATTAAACCTAACCCTGATTTTAAAAATAACACTAACCCTAACCAAAATTCTAAACCAAACCCTAACCCTAACCATAACTGTTACACAATCCCTAACCCTAACCCTAACAATAACCTAAACCTACCCCTAACCAAAAGCTAAACTAACATAACCCAAACACTTAACCTATCTCTAACACTAACCCTAAACTTAAACCTATCCCTATCACTAACCACACCCTAAACATAACCCTAATGGTAATAAATACCTTAACCCTTAACCTAACGATAATACTAACCTAAAAATTCTCCCAATCCCTAACAATAAACTTAACCCTAAACTTAACTCAAACACTAAAAATAACCCTGACCCTAACCCTAACCTAAACCAAACACAAACCCTAAACCTAATACAAACTCTAAACCTAACATTAATGCTACCCTAACACTAAACAAAAGCCTGACCTTAACCCTGACCCTAACCCAAACACTAACCCAAACCCTAATTTTAACACTATCCCTAAACCTAACTCTAACACTAACCCAAATATTAATTCTAACCCTATCCATAACCCTAAATGAAACAATAACCCTAACCATAAACCTAAAACTAATGCTAACCTTAACCCTAACACAAACCCTAACCCTAACACTAACCTTAACCCTAACACTAACTGTAAAGCTAACCCTAAGTCTAACACTTACCCTAAAACTAACCATAAACCTAACACGAAACCTATACTTAACCATAACCCTAACCCTAACATTAAACCTATACCTAACCCTAAGCCTATAGCAACCCAAACCATAACCATAACAATAACCCTAACAAAAACCCTAACCCAAAACCTAACCCTAAACCTAACATAACACTAACGCTAACCATTTCCTAACTTTAAACCTAACCCTAATCCTAACACTAAACCCAACAATAACCTTTACCCTAAACCTAACATTAACCCTAACACTAACCTAACCCTAACCCTAACACTAACACTAACCCTAAACTCAAACTTATCCTTATCACTAACATTAAACCTAACCCTAAACCTAGCCCTAACACTATCCCTAACCCTAACCTTAAACCTGATAGTAACACTAACCCTAACCCTAACCTTAACACTAACAATAACCTACCCGTAACCATAAAACTAACCTCAACCTAACCCTATTCCTCACTTTAACTCTCTTACTAACCATAACCTAAAACCTAAATCTAACTTTAACCCTAACATAAACCCTAAACATAACACTTACCCTAACACAATTCATAACTTTAACCCTAACATTAAACCTAACCCTAATCCTAACTCTAACTCTAAAACTAACTCTAAACATAACACGAAATCTAACTCTAGCTCTAATTGTAATACTAAAACTAACCCTAAAAATAACCCTACATGTAATTTAAAAAGTAACCCTAAACCCTAATCCTAACCCAAAAACTTACCCTAACCTCTACCTAACCCAAACCATACACCTAACTTAAACCTTCAACCTAACCCTCACCCTAAGCCTAACATTAACCCCAACCCTAAACTTAACACTTAAACTAACACTTAACTTAACCTTAACACTAGCCCTAAACCTAAACAAAACTTAACTTTAAACATAAGCCTAAACCTAACCTAAACCTAACGCTAACCCTAACCCTAACAATAACTCTAACCCTAACCGTAATGTAACCCAAAACTTAACCCTAACAAAAACCCTATCCCAAACATTAACCCTAAATCTAACCTAACCCTAACCCTAAAACTTACATAACTTTATCCCTAACCCCAACTCTAAAACTAACAATAATTCAAACCCAAATCTTAACACTAACACTTACCACAAACCTAACCCTATACTAAACCACACCCTAAACCTAAATCCTAAAACACTAACCTTAACTCTAACTGTACCCTAAACCTAACATTAACCCTAACCCTAACCCTAACACTAAACCTAACCCTAACCTTAACATTAAAACTAACCCTAAGCCTCACTCTATAACTAATGCTAATCATAAACCCATCCCTAAACCTAACCATTAAAAAAAAACCTAAACCTAATCCTAACCCTATCACAAACGATAACTCTAATGCTAACACTAATTTGAATACTAACCCTAATGCTAAAACAAACCCTAAGACTAACCTAACCCTAAATTTAAACCTAACCATCATCCTAACCATAACCCTAACCCTTACATAAACATAACCCTAACTCTAACCCCAACAATAACCCTAACCCTTACCCTAATCCAAATCCTAACACTTACCCTCACTCTAACCCTTATCCTAATGTAACCCTAACCCTAACACTAATCCTAATAGTAACACAAACCCTAAGCCAAACCATAATGCTATACCTAACCTAACCCTAAACCTAACCCTTACATAAACCTAACTCTAACCCTCACCAAAAACCTAAACCTAACCTGCTCCCTAACCCTAATGCAAAATCTAATACTAACCCTAATTCAAACACTAACACTAACCCTAAACCTCACTATAACTCAAACTTAAACACTAATGCTAACCCTGACCCTAATGTTAACACTAACCCGAACACTTACCATAACTGTCACACGAACCCAAACTCTAAACCTAACCCTAACCATAACCTAACCATAATCAGAACCCTAACAGGTAACCTAATGCTAAACCTAAACCTAACCCTAATCCTAACCTTTATCCTAACACTAACATAACACTAGCACTAACCCTAACCCAAACCCTAACTCTAACCCTCAACCTTAACCAAATCGTAACACTAAACCTAACCCTATCCCTAACATGAACCCTTACCCTGATTCTAACCTGAACGGAACCCTAACACTAAACCTCTCTGGAACTTTTATGCTAAACATAACTCTAACACTAAACCTAAACTAAACACTAACCTTAACCTAACCCTAACACTAACCCTAACCACAACCCTAATCCTAACCCTAAAGCTAACCCTCACCCTAACCCTTACCCTAAACTGAATTCTAACTCTAACCCAAACACTAAACCTAACCCTTATCCTAAACATAACATTAACCCTAACACTTATCCTAACCATAACCCTAACACTAAATATAAATCCATCCCAAACACTAACCCTAACCAAAATCTTAACCCTAATCCTAAACATAACACTAAACCGAACCCTCATCCTCACACTAACCCTAACACTAACCCTAAATATATATATAACCCTAACCCTAAATCTAATCCTAACAGTAACCCTAACCTTTATCCTAAACCTAAACATAACAAAAACCCAAACCTTAATCCTAAAATGAACATAAATCTCACCCTATCCCTACTTTAACCCAAACATTAACCCTAACTCTAACACTAATCTTACCCCTAACTTTCACCATAACTGTAACACTAATCTTAAACCTAAACATTACCCTAACCCTAACACTAACCCTAATCCTAATCCTAACCCAAACCTAACCCTAACCCTAATCCTAACTTTAACCCTAACCCTAAACCTAACACTATCGCTAACCCTAACCATAACCCTAAATATATCCCTAATCCTAAACCCAAACCTAATACTAACCCTACCCTAACCCTAAACCTAAACCTAAAATGAAACCTAAATTTAATCCTAACATGAAACATAAATCTAACCCTAACCCTAATTGTACCCAAACCCTAACCCTAAACCTAACACTAATTCTAATGTTAACCCTAACCCTAGCCATTATGCTAACCCTAATGCTAACCCTAAATGAACCTAAACCTAATCCTAAACCTAACTCTAACCTTAATCCTAACCTTTATCATAACCCTAACCATATCCCTAACTGTAACTCAAACTCAAACACTAAATCTTAAGCTAACACTAATCTAAAAACCCTAACCTAACTCTAACCCTAACCCTAACACTAAAACTAAAACTAACTCTAACCTTAACCCTCAACCTAAAATAAAATTTTACCCTAACCCTAATGGTAAGCCTAACACTAAACATAACCCTAAACCTAACTGAAACCATAACCCTAACCCTAACTCTAACCTTAAGAGCAACCCTAACCCTTACCCTAACACTAACACTAACCCTAACTTTAACACTAACCGTAACCCTAACACTAACCCTACGACTAACCATAACAATAACCCTAATCCTAATCCTAACTCTTACCCTCACCCTAAATAACCATAAGCTAACACTAAAGCTAACCCTAATCATAACACTAAACCTTAACCTAAATATAAACCTAACCCTAACTATAACCCTAACTTTAACACTAAACCTAACCCTAACCCTAATCTTAAAACTAAAGCTAACACTAACCCTAACCTTAAATTTAACATGAACCCTAAACCTCATCCTAACCCTAACCTAAACCTAAACCTAATCCTAACCCTAACCTTAACCCTAACCCTAACCCTATATTGAACCCTAACTCACCTAATTCTAAACCTAAATCTAAGCCTAATTCTGACCGTAACTGGAACCTTATGCATAATCATAACCTTAAACCTAAGACAAATCCTAACCCTAATGCTAACACTATCCCTAACCCTAACCCTAACCCTAACACTAACCCTAACCCTGAACTTACACTAACACTAATTTTAAACATAACCCTAACCCTAATCCTAAACCTTACCCTAACCCTTCTCCTAAACCTTACCTTAAATTTTCCCTAACCCTAAACCTAACATTAACCCTAAACCTAACCCTAAACCTAATTGTAACCATAACACTAACCCTAACCATAAACCTAACCCTAAACACAACCCTATCCCTAACCCTAACTCAAACCCTATCCCTAAAGTATCACTAACACTAACCCTAACTCTATCCCAAACCTAAAACCAACCCTTACCCTAACCCTAATAGTAAACCTAACCTTAACCTAATTCTAACCCTAGCCTAACCCAACACTAACCTTAGCCTTAACATTAAAAATAACCCTAAACCTAACCCTAAACAAACCCTAAAACTAACCCTAACACAAATCCTAACCCTAAAAATAAATTTAACTCAAAACCTAAGGCTAATTCTAAACCAAAACCTAAACCTAATCCTAACTATAACGCTAAAGCTATCTCTATCACTAACCCTAAAACTTACTCGTTACCCTAACCCTAACCCTAACCCTAACCTAACACTAATCCTAAGCCTCACTGTAACTGTAACCCTAACCCTAACATTAACCCTATATCTAACCCTACAATAACCCTAAATCTAAGTCAACACTAACCCCAAAACTTATCATAAATCTAACCATAAACCTAAACATAACAATAACTCTAACCCTAACCATAACCCTAATCCTAACCTAACACTAACTTTAATCATAACCCTAACACGAATCATAACCGTAACCGTAAACCTAACACTAACCCTACCCCTGACCCTAACACTAACCCTAAAACTAACCATAACACTAACAATGAACTTAAACCTTACCCTAACCCTAACCCTAACACTAACCCTAACACTACACCTAACCCTAATCCTAATCCTAAACCTAATGTTACCTTAACCCTAACCCTAATCATAAACCTAATAGAAAACCTATAGAAAAACATAAGCCTAACCATAACCAAACATTAACCCTAACACTTACCTAAGTGTAACCCTAACCCTAACACGAACACTAATCCTAACCCTAATCTAACACTAACCCTAAACCCAACACTAACCTGTCACTAACCCTAAACCTAACCCTCACCCTAACACCAACAGTAACACTAACCCTAACACTAAAACTATACCTAACCGGGCTGGGGATGTGGCTCAAGCGGTGGCGCGCTCGCCTGGCATGCGTGCGGCCCGGGTTCGATCCTCAGCACCACATACAAGCAAAGATGTTGTGTCCGCCGAATACTAAAAAATAAATATTAAAAAAAAAAAAAATTCTCTCTCTCTCTACCTCTATCTCTCTCACTCTCTCTTAAAAAAAAAAAAAAAAAACTATACCTAACCTACCAGTAATTGTAAAAGTAACTCTAAGACTAAACCTATGCCTCACTCTAACGCTTTTCCTAGCCCTAACCCTAACTGTAACACTAACCCTAACACTAACCCTAACACTAACCCTAAACCTATGTATAAAACTAACACAAATACTAATCCTAAACCTAACCGTATCCCTAAACATAACACTAACCCTAAATCTAAACCTTACACTAAAACTATCGTTTAACCCTAACTCTTACAGAAAACCTAAACCTAAACCTCACCCTACCACAAACCATAATTCTTACCCTAACACTAACCTAACACTAACCATAACCCTAACCATATAGCTAATTCTAAAATTAACCCTAAACCTAATCGAACCCTATCCCTAACCCAATAACTAACCTTAACTCAAACCCTAACCCTAACATTAACCAAACACTAACCCTACCATAACACTAATTCTATCCCTAACCCTTACACTAAAAGTAACCCTAAACATATCCCTAACCCTTACACTATCCCTAACACTAACACATACTCTAAACCTTACCCTAAACTTAACCCTTAAACTAACCCTAACCATAACAAACCTCCAACCGTAATCCAAAACCTAAAATGAACCCTAACACTAACACTAACCCTACACTACCTGTAACTCTAAAACTAACCACAAACCTAATCTTAAGGCTCATTCTAACTCTAATCCTAACCATAATTTAACCCAAATCCTATCACTAACCCTAACAGAAACCCTAAACCTAATGCTTACCCTGAAACAAAACATATCCCTTAACCTAACACTAATATTAACACTAACCCTAACCCAAATCTAACTCTAAAAGTAACCCTAAAATTAACCCTCATCCCAAACACAACAGTAACATTAACCCTAACCCTTACCTAAGCATAATATGAACACTAAAGCTAACAATAACATTTACCTTAACCTGAACCTTAACCCTAACTCCCATCCTAACCCTAACCCTAAAATTAACATTAACCCTAGCCCTGACCCTAACACTAACTTAAACCTAACATTATCCCTAAACTTAACCTAACATGAACCTTAACCCTAACCCTAATGTAACCCTAAACATAACCCTATTTATAACACTAAACCTAACCTTAATATTAACCCTATCCTAAAACTTACCCTAACCGTAACCTTAACACTACCCTAACAATAATCCAAACCCTAAACTTAAACCAAACACTAATCCTTACATAACCGTAACACTAATCATAACCCTAAACCTAATCCTAACCTTAAAACTCACCCTAACACTAACCCTAATCCTAAACCTAACCCTAACACTAAACCTAGCCATAACCTTAACACTAAACCTAAACCTAAATCTAACCCTTACCCAAACACTAATCATAAACTTAACCCTGACCTAACTGCAATACTAACACTAACCCTAACAGTAACCCTAAACCTAACCCTAACACAAAGTCTAATACTAAACCTAACACTTATTCTAACACTAACCCTAACACTAACCCCAACCCTAACACTAAAACTAACCCTAAATCTAACTCTAACCCAAACACTAACCCTAAACTAACCCTAACTCTAACACTAAAACTAAACTTAACCCTAACCCTAACACTAACCATAACCCTAACTCTAATCCTGACCTAACCCTAACCCTTACCTAAGCCTAATGGAACCCTAACCGTAAACCTTACCTAACCCTAAGCCTAACCATAAAACTAACCCTCACTGTAACACTTACAATAACCCTAACCCTAATCCTATCACTAACCCTAAGCTTAAACCTAATCCTAAACCTAACAGTACCATAACGCTATCCCTAACACTAACACTAACCCTCAACCTCACCTAACCCTAACACTAACCCTAACCCTAAAATTAACCATAAACTAACCCTAACCCTAAACAATAACCCAAATCCTACACGTAACAGTAACCCTAACCATAACCCTTACATTTAAACTAAACCTAACCATAAACTGAAACATAACACTAACCCTAATCTTAAACCTAACCTAACACTATAACCCTATCCTTAACCCAAACCCTAAAACTATCGCTAATCCTATCCCTATCCCTATTACTAACCCTAACCCTAACACTAACACTAACAGAAAGCCTAACCCTAAACCTAAACCTAACCCTAACACTATCCCTAAACCTAATCCTAACACGAACCCTAATCTTAACCCTATCACTAATGATAACCCTAAACTTAACCCTAAAAATAACACTAACCCTAAACCTAACCCTAACCGTTACGCTATCCCTAATCCTAACCCTAACACTAACACTAACCTTAACCCTGAACCTAAACCTAAACCTAACACTAACACTAACTCTAACCCTAACACAAACACTCACCCTAAACCTAAGTAAAACTAACCCTAAACCTAACCCTAACACGAACCCTAACCCCAACACTAACCCTAACCCTAACACTAACCCTAACCTAAATCTCACCCTAACTAAACCCTAAATGTAAACCTAACCCTGACCTTAAGCTTAATCATAACACTAACCCTAAACCTAAAATTAACTTTAACCCTAACCCTAACCCTAACCCTAAGCCTAATGCTCACCAAAACCCTAATCCTAACAGTAACACTAACTCTAATCATAACCCTTCCCCTAACCCTAAACTCTACTTTAACCCTAACACTAAAACTAGCTATAACCCTAACGATAACCCCAACATTATCCCTAACACTTACCGAAACATAACAATACCACAAACCCTAACCATAACCATAACCGTAACCTTAAACTTACCCTAACTCTAAAGTAACCTAACACAAACCCTAATCATAAACCTCACCCTAACTCTTACCATTATTATAACCCTAAACTTAACCAAAACACTTACTCTAAAAGAAAAAT
Organism: Marmota monax; assembly: GCF_021218885.2. NCBI lineage: Eukaryota > Metazoa > Chordata > Mammalia > Rodentia > Sciuridae > Marmota > Marmota monax. The sequence goes on along the minus strand of NW_026694981.1, from coordinate 26,532 downwards.
ACTAACCATAACACTAACCCTATTCCTAAACCTTACTTAAACCCTAATCCTAACTCTAACACAAACTCCAACCCTAACCCTAACAGTAACCTTAACCCTTACCCTAAACCTTACCCTAACCCTAACCCTGAAACTAACCCTAATGCTAACCCAAAATCTAACACTATCCATAATCCTAACCCTAAATCTAAACCTATTCTTTATCATATCACTATCCATAATAACCCTAACCCTTACCTAACCCTAACAGTAACCCTAAACCTCACAATAACATCAACCCTAACCCGAAACCTAAACCGAACCCTAACCCTAACTCTAACAATAACCCCAAAACCAACCTTTCCCATAATCCTAATCTTCATATTAAAACTAAACCTAACTCTAAACCTGACATTAACCCTAATCTTAACCCTAACTCTGACCCTAAACCTAATTATAATGCTAAACCAAACACTAACGCTAACGCTAACTCTAACCCTAACACTAAAACTAACAATAACCCTAAACGTAAACTAACACTAACACTAAATTTAACCCTAACATGAACCCTAAGACAAACCCTAACCCTAACCTAAATCTAACCCTAAGCCAGTCCTTAACATGAACCCTAAACCCAAAACTAACCCTAAAGCTAATACTAACTCTAAATATTATTCTAATCCTAACTTCATCCTAATCCTAACACTAACCATAAACCTAACCCTAACATTCACCGTAACCCTAACCCTAACACTAACTCTATTTATGACCCTAAACCTAAACCTAAACCTTAACCTAACGCTTAACTTAACCCTAACACTAACACTAATTCTCCCCCTAACACAATCCCTAACACTAACACTAACCCTAATCCTAATGACAACCCTAACCCTAATCTTAAACCTAACACTAACCATAACATAAACCATAAATTTAACAATAACCCTAACCCTAACCTAATCTTAATCCTAACCTTAAATTTACACTAACCGTAAACCTAATATTAACCCTAATCCTAACCTTAACCCAAACAGTAACACTAACCCTAACAATAATCCTAACCCTATCTGTAACACAAAATCTAACCCAAACCATAAAACTAACCCTAACCCTAAAACTAAACCTAATCTTAAACCTAAACATAACCCTAACACTAACCCTAACCCAAAACTGACACCTAACCCTAAAACTAACCCTAACCCTATCACTAACCATAACCCTAACACCAGCCCTAACCCTAACTCTTACCCTAACACTAAACCTAACCCTAAATCTGAACCTAACAGTAAACCTAAACCAAACCCTAATCCTAACCATAACACTAACCCTCACCCTATGCCTAACATTAGCCTTTAACCTATTCCTTATCCCTTACACTATCCATAACCCTAACCCTAACACGAACCCTAATCCTAAACCTAACCCTAACCCTAACACTAACCCTTTACCTATCCCTTACCATAAATCTAAACCTAACCCTAACCGTAACATGAACCCTTAACCTAAGCGTAACCCCAACCCTAACAAAAACCATCACTCTAACACTAACCCTAATCTGAAATGTAAGCCTTAACTTAATACTCATGCTAACCCTAACACTAAGCCTAAAAGTAACACTAACCCTAACACTAACACTAAACCTAACCCAAACATTAGCCCAAACCCTAACACTAAAGATAAAACTAAGCCTTACTTTAACACTAAACATTAACCTAAACCTAAATGTAACCTGAACACTAACCCTAACACTATCACTAACACTGACACTAACACTAGCACTAACCCTAAAACTTAGGCTAACATTAACCCTAACCCTAATGCTAACCCTAACACTAATTCCAAACCTCACCCTAACACTAAACCTAACCCTAACCATCAACATAACCGAAACCGTAATCCTAACCCTAACCCTAACACAAACCCTAACTCAAACCAGAACCCTAAACCTAATACAACCCTAACATTAACCTTACCTAACCGTAACCGTAATGCTAACCCTAACCCCAACACTTACATTATACTAACCCTAACCTGAAACCTTACCCTATCACTAACCCTAACCCTAAACCTAAACCTAACACTAACTCTAAATCTAATCCTAACACTAACCATAACCCTAATCATAACACTAACCCTAACCCTAAATGTAACCCTAACACTAACGCTAATTCTAACCTTAAACTTTATTCTAACCATAACCTATCTGTATTCTAACCCTAACACTAACCCTAACCCTTACCCTTAACCTAACACTAACCTTAACACTAACCCTAACCCTAACACTAACATTAATCGTAACCCTAAAACTAACCCCAACAAAAACCCTAACACTAACCCTTAACCAACCATAACTCTATCACTAACCCTTCCCCAAAACCTAAACCTAATACTTAACCTAACCTTAAACCTAATACTAACCCTTACCCTAATCCTAACAATAAACCTAAACCTTTTCCTCAACCTAACACCATTTCTAACCCTATCCCTAACCCTAACTCAACAGTAATCATAAACCTAAGTCTAACCCTAACACTAACCCTAACCATAACACAAACCCTAACCCTAACACTAACATGAACACTAATCCTAACACTAAACCTAACACTCAACCTAGCATTAAAACTAACTGTAACTTTTACCCAAACTCCTAAAACTTACCCTAACCCAAACACTAACCCTAACCCTAAACCTAACCATAATAATAACCCTAACCATAAACTTAACCCTAACCCTAACCCTACCCTAACACTAACATAAACCTAACCATAACCCTAACACCAACCCTAACCCTAACCATAACGCTAACACTAACAATAACACTTAATGTAAACCTAACGCTAACACTATCCCTAACCCTAACACTAACCATAACACTGACCTTAAACTTAACACTAAATCTCAACCTATCCCTAATTGAACTATTGCTAACCCTAACCATAACCCTAACATAACCCTAAATCTAACCCTAACCCTAAAACTAACACCAATCAAAAACATAACCGAACCCTAACATTAACCCTAACAGAAAATTCTCACCATAATCCTAACACGAATCCTAACCCAATCCCAACACTAACCCTAAAACTAAACCTATTACTAACCCTACTGCAAACCCAAACACAAACACTAACCCTACCCCTAACCCTAATCCTACATGTAACACTATTCTAACACTAACGCTCACACTAACACACACCCTAAAACTCACGTTAACACTAAACTGTAAACTAGCCCTAAAACTAACACTAACCCTAACCAAACCCTAACTCTAATCCTGACTTTAACCCTAAAATTAACAAAAATTCTAAGTCTAACCCTAACACTAACACAAACATTAACAATAAATCCAACACTAATCCTATTCCTGACCCTAACTTTAAACCTAACACTAAACCTAACCTTAACCATAACCCTAAAGCTAACCCTAATTCTAAACCTAACCCTAACATTAAACCTAACACCAACCATAACCCTAAACCTAACCCTAATTCTAAACCTAACCCTAACACTAAACCTAACACCAACCATAACCCTAAACCTAACCCTAATTCTAAACCTAACCCTAACACTAAACCTAACACCAACCATAACCCTAAACCTAACTCTAACCCAAAACACAAATCCTAAGTCCAACCCTAACCCAAACACTAACACAAGCACTAATAGTAACACTAATACTAACTCTAACCCTACTGCTAACCCTAAACCTAACACTAAACCTAAAGCTAACCCTAACCCTAACTCTAAACCTAACACTTAACCTAAGCCTAACCATAACTCTAACACTAAACCTAACACTGAACTTAATCATAAACCTAACACTAACCCTAACACTAAGCCTAAACTTAACACTAACCCTAACACTAATCCTAACCCTAACCCTAAACCTAATGCTAGCCCTAACAATAACACTAACTCTAAAACAGCATGAACAGTAAACCTAACACTTGCCCAAACCCTAACACTAACCCTAACCATAACCTTAACCCTAACACCAGCCCTATTCCTAACCCCAACCAAACGCTAATTCTAACCCTAATCCCAACCCGAACCCTTACCCTAACAATAACACTAACCCAAACCCTAAAACAAACACTAACACTAACCCTAACACTAAACTTAAACCTAAACCTAACCCTAAACTTTACCCTAAACATAATCCTAACCATAAACATAACCCTAACAGAAACCCTAACTCTAACCCAAACCCTAACACAAAACCTTAATTTAAACCTTAACCCAATCCTAACACTAACCGTAACCCTAACCCTAACACTAACCCTAACAGTAACTCTTATACTGACACTAACTTTAACATTTAACCCAACCCTATTCCTAAACCTAACCATAACCTTAACACTAATCCTAATCCTAAACCTAAGCCTAACTCTAACACGAAAACTAAGTCTAACCCTAACCCTAACAATAACCCTAATTTTAACCCTAACCCTAACACTAAACATAACCCTAAACTTAACACTAAACCTAAAAATAAACCTAACACTAACACTAACCCTAATCCTACCACTAACCCTAACACTTACACTAACTCTAACTCTAAACCTTACTGTAATCCTAACACTAAACCTAAGCCTAATTCTAACTCTAAATATAACACTAATCCGATTCGTAACCCTAACACTAACCCTAACCTTAAGACTAACAAAACCTTACCCCTAAACTTAACCCTAACACAAATTCTAACCCTATTCCTAACACTAAACCTAACTCTAACCCTAACCCTAACTCTCACCCTAACTCTAAAACTAACCCTAACCCTAACATTAATTTTAACACTAACCCTAAACCGACCCCTAAACCTAACCCTTACCCTAACACTAACCATAATGCTAATACTAACCCTATCTCTAAACCTATCATTAACCCTAATACTATAATTAAACCTAAACCTAACCCTAACACAAACACTAAAATAAACATAAAATTATACCTAACCCTAATGCTAATACTCACCCTAACACTAACCATAAAATAACCCTAACCCTAACACTAACCCTAACCCTAATCCTAACTATTAGCTTAAACCTAACACAAAGCCTAGACTTAACCATGACCCTATCACAAACCTTAACCCTAACCGTTACACTACTCATAACACTAAACATAAACCTAACCATAAGCATAACACTAACTCTAAAACTATCTCTTACCCTAACACTATAATAAACCCTAAGCCTAACCCTAACACAAACACAAACACTAACCCTAACCCTAACCCTATCTCTCACCCTAACACTAATCCTAACCCTTTCACTCACCGTAACCCAAACACTTAACCGAACACTAATTCTAACCCTAACACTAACCCTAACCCTAATACTAACCCTTAACTTAACCCGAACACGAACCTTAAACTTAACCCTAACCCTAAACTAAAATTAATTTTAACTATAACCCCAATCCTAACCCTAACCCTAACCTTAAACTCAACCCTAAACCTAATCCTAAACCTAAACCTAAACCTAACCCTAACACTAGCACTAATTCAAACTGTAACCATAATTCTAACATGAAACCAAAGTCTAACCCTAACCCTAACACTAATACTAACCCTAACCCTAACCCTAAGCCTAACCCTAACACTAACACTAACCGTAATACTAACCCTAACCCTAATTCTAACCCTAACAATAAACCTAAACTCAAACCTAATCATATCACTAATTCTATCATTAACCTTAAACCCCAAAGTAACACTAACCCTAATTCTAAACATAACCTCAAACCTAACACTAAACCTAACCCTAAACATAACCCTAACCCTAACTATCTCTAAGCCTAACACTAACATTAACTCTAAGCCTAAACCTAAACATAATCCTAACACTAAACCTAACCATAATTCGAACCCTAAGTATAACCCTAATCTTATCCATAACCCTAATAGTAACATTAAACATAACCCTAACCCTAAACCTACCCATAACCCTAACCCTTACACTAACTCTAAACCTATCCCTAAGCCTAAGAGTATAATTAACACTAACACTAACCATAACATAACCCTAACCCTAATAGTAACTCTAACACTAACACTCATCCTAACCCGAACAGTAAATCAAACTCTAATTCTAACAGCAACACTAACACTAATCCTAACCCTTACCTTAACCCTAACACTAACCCTAAACTTAACATTAGCCCTAACCTAATACTAACCCTAACCTTAACCCGAACCCTAATGCTAAACTTAAACCTAACCTTAAACCTAATCCTAACACTAACCCTAACACTAACCCTAACACAAAACATAACACTAACATTAACCCTAACCCTATACTAATCCTAATTGAAACCCTAACCCTAACAATAATCCTAAACCTAATCCTAAATAAAACGCTAAACTTAACCCTAACACTAAACCTAACCTTAACTCTAACCCTAACCCTAACCCTTACACTAAAACTAAACTTAACTCTAAACCTAATCATATCAATAATCTTAACCTAAACACTAACACTAAATCTTAACCCTAACAATAATCATAACACTAAAACTAAACCTAACCCTAAGCCTAAAACTAACTCTAAACCTATCCCAACCTCTAACAGTATAATAAACACTAATCCTAACACTAACACAAACACTAACACTAAACCTAACCCTAAGCCTATCCCTTACCCTAACCCTAATTCTAAACTTAACACTCACTGTAACCCTCACACTAACACGAACAGTAATTCTAACCCTAACACTAACACTAACCCTAAGGTTAACCCTAACACAAAACTTAAAATTAACCCTAACCCTAACTCTAAAACTAACCCTAACACTAAACCTAAACCTAAACACAACACTAAGCATAACCCTAACCCTAACCCTAACACTAACCCTAATCCAAACCATAACCCTAACTCTAACACAAACTCTGTCTAACCCTATCCCTAACACTAACCCTAAACAAAATTTTAACCCTAACTCTAAAACGAACCCTAACCCTAACACTAATAGTAACAATAACCCTAATTCTAACCCTAACACTAACTCCAACCGTAAAACTAACCCTAACCCTAAGCCTAACAATAAACCTAAACCCAAACCTAATTCTATCACTAATTCTAACCCCAAACATAACCCCAAACCTAACACTAACCATAATGCTAATCATAACCATAACCCTAACAGTAACATTAACCCTAACTCTACACCTAAACCTAACACTAATGTTAACTCTAACCCTAAACTAATCATAATTCTAACACTAAACGTAACCCTAATTCTTTCCCTAATTATAATCCTAATCTGATCCGTAAACCCAAAATTAACCCTAGCCAGAACACTTTCACAAAGCCTAACCCTAACCCTAACCATAATTAACCCTTACCCTAACACTAACCCTAACACTTACCCTAACACTAACCATAAACATAACCCTTAGCCAAAGAATATCCCTAATCATAACTCTAACACTATCCATAAACCTAACCCTAACCCTAACCATAACACTAACCCTAACCCTAGACCTAACCCTAACACTAACTCTAAGCCTAACCCTAACCATAACTCTAACTCTAACCTATACCTAACCCTAACACTATAATTAACCCTAACCTAACCCTAAAAATGCCTAACCCTAACCCTAACCCTAACACTCACCCTAACCCGAACCCTAACAAACACCCGAATTCAAACACTAAGAGTAACCCTAACCCTAATCCTAACCCTTACCTTAACCCTAACATTAACCCTAAACATAACCCTATCCCTAAACCTAAAACTAAACCTAACCCTAACCTTAACCCTAAGTCTAACACAAATTCTAATTTTAAACCTAAACCTAAATATCACACTAAGCCTTACACTGAACCTTACCCTAACCCTAAGGCTAACATTAACCATAACAATAACAGTAAACCTAATGCTAAATCTCACCCTAACCCTACCCCTAAACCAAACAGTAACCGTAACCATAATCCTAACACTAAACCTAAAGCTATCTATAACCCTAACCCAGATACTAATGCTAAACCTAACCCTAACCCTAACCCAAACCCTAAACCTAAACCTAACAATAACCCTAACATTAACCCTCACACGAACCCTAACCTGAAACCTAATCCTAACCAAACCCTAACCATTACCCTAACGTAAATCTGACCCAAACACTATCCTGAAACTTAACACTAACCGTAACCATAACACTAACCATAACCCTAACCGTAACCCTAACCCAAACCTAACCCTAATCGTAACACTAATCCTAACCCTAACCCTAACCTTAATTCTAATTCTAAAACAAACACTAACCCTAATTATATCCCTAACACTAGCACAAACCCTAACCCAAAACATAACCCTATCCCTAACCCTAACCATAACACTAACACTAAACCTAACCCTAATCATAACACTAACCCTAAAACTTCCAGTAAAATTTACACTAACCCTAAGCCTTATGCTAACCCTAACAATAAACTTGATCCTAACCCTAACTGAAATACTAACACTAACTTTAACCCAAACCCTAACACAATCCCTAACTCTAAAATTAACCGTAACCATAAACCTAATTCTAACCATAACACTAAGCCTATACCTCACCCAAAACATAACCCAACCCCAACCCTAACACTAACCCTAACACTAACCCTATCCCTTAACCTAACTGTAACACTAACACTAACCCTAACCCTAACACTAACACTAACCCTAAAACTTCCCGTAAAACTAACACTAACCCTAACACTAACCCTAAGTCTCATGCTAACCCTAACAATCAATTTAAACCTAACCCTAACTGAAATAATAACATTAAATTTAACATAAACCCTAACACAATCGCTAACTCTAAAACTAACCATAACCATAACCCTAAACCTGACTCAAAACCTAATACTAAACCTAAAACTTACCCTAAACCTAACACTTACCCTAACAATAACACTAACCCAAAACCTAAATATAACAATGACCCTAACCCTATCTCTAACCCTAAACATAACACTAACACTAACTCTAACCCTAACACTAACCCTAAACCTATACATTACCTAACACTATACTTAACCAAAACCCTAACCTTAACACTAACACTAAACCTAAGCCTAACCCTAATATTTACCCTTAGATGAACCATATCCCTAACCCTAACACTATACCTAACCCTAACAATAACCCTAAACCTAATACTAACACTAACCCTAACCCTAACCCTAGTACAAAACATAAACTAACCCTTACCCTAAACCTAACACTAACCCTAACCCTATCCAAAACAGGAAACCTAACCCTAACACTAACACTAAACTAATTCTAATCCTAAACCTAACCCTAACACTAATCCTAACATTAACCCTAACACTGACCATAATACTAACCTTCACACTAACCCTAACATTAACCCTAACACTGACCATAATACTAACCTTCACACTAACCCTAACCCTATCTCTAACACAAATCTTAACCCTGACACTATCCCTAACACTAAAACCCACCCGAAACCTAACACTAACCCTAAACCTAAACCTATCACTTATCCTAACAATAATCCTAACCCTCATCCTAACACTAAACCTCAACCTAAACTTAAACCTAACACTAACCCTAACCTAAAACTAACACTAACCCTAACCCTAATCCAAATCGTAACCCTAACCCTAACCCTAACACTAACCATAACCCTAATCCTAACCCTACGCCTAACCCTGATTCTAAACCTAACCCTAACACTAATTCTAACCCTAACCCTAAACCTAACACTAACCCTCAGCCTAACCCTAACCCTAAACCTAAAGCTAAACCTAACCTTAATGATAACACGAATCCTATCCCTAAATCTAACCCTAAACCTAACACTAACACTAACCTTAACCCTAATCCTAATCTGAGAATAACCATAAACCTAACCAAAAACCTAATACTAATCCTAACCCTTACACTAAACCTAACTCTAACACTAAACCGCAACCCTAACATTAACCTAACACTAACACTAACCATAAACCTAAACCTAATCCTAACCCTAACCCTAAACCTAAACCTGACACTAACTGTAACCCTAAACGTAACCCTAAGTGTAACCCTAAGACTCACCCTAACTTCAACCCTAAACCAACACTAAACCGAACATTAACCCAAACCCAGTGTTAACACTAACTCTTACCCCAATGCTAACCTCATCACTAACTCTAATCCAAAAGCTAACTCTAATCCTAACACTAATGTTAACCTTAATCATAACCATAATCCTAAACCTAATCCTATCTGTAACCCTATAACTAACACTAACACTAACCCTAAGCCTCACTATAACAGTAATCCTAACTGTAACCCTAAGCCTAACACTAAACCTCAAGTTAAAACTAAACTCACGACTAACCCTAACCATAAACTTAAAACTAAACCTAATCCTAATTGTAACCCTAACCCTAAAACTATACCTTACCTAAACATATCCCTACCCCTAACTGTAACCGTAACAATAAACCTAACCCTAAAACTAACCCAAACCCTAAACCTAAACCTCACACTAAGCCTAATCCTAAACCTAACACAAACATTAAGCCAAACTATAACACTAAACCTAAACCTAACTTTAATCCTATCCCAAAGTCTAACGCTAAACTTAACCCTAACCCTAATACAAACACTAATCCAAACTCCAAACCTAAACCTAATACTAACGCTAACCCTAACCCTTACACTAACATGAACCCTCACCTTGTCCCTAACCTTAACCCAACCCTAACCTAAACCTAACCTTAAGTCTAATACTAACATTAAACCTAATCCTAACCCTAAACCTAACCCTAACACTAACTCTAACCCAAAGCATAAAATTTACCTAACTCTAACAATAACCCTAATCCTAACTCTACCCCTCACCCTAAACCTAATAATAACACTAATCCTAATCCTATTTCTAACACAAACCCAAACACTACCCTAACCCTAACACCTTCACCAAAACCCTAACCCCAACCTTATCCCTAACTCAAAAATTAAACAAAACACTAACTTTAATCTAACTCTAATCATAACCCTAACCCAAAACCTTACCTTAACCATAAAGTTAACCCTAACCGTAACATTAACCCTTAACCTCACCCTAACACTAAACCTTTACCAAACACTAACACTAATCCTAATGTAACACTAAACCTAACCCTAGTTTTAACCCTTATCATATCTCTAACATTAACCCTAACCCTAAACCTAACACTAACTCTAACCTTAACCCTAACCCTACCGTAACACTAATTCTAATTATAATCCTAACCCTAACCCTAATTCTAACAATAATCCTAACCCTAATCAAACCCTATACCTAACCTTAACTAAAAATAACCCTAAACCTAAATCTCACCCTAAACCTAATCATAAACCTGTAACTAACCCTATCCCTAATACTAACAGTAACCCTAAACCTAATTATAATGCTAACCCAAACACTAACACTAACCCTAAATCTAACCCTAACTTTAACACTAACCCTAAATTAAAACCTAAACCTAAACCTAAACCTAATATGAATGGTAACCCTAACATTAACCTTAACCCTAACCCAAAACCTAATTTAACCCTAATACTAACCCTAACCCTAACACTAACCCTAAACCTAACCCTAACCTTAATCCTAACCTAACATTAACCCTAAATGTTACCCTTATCATAATCCAAAGTATAACACTAACCATAACCCCAACACAAACCCTAATCCTAAACCTAACACTAACCCTAAACCTAATTCTAAGACTAACACTAACCCTAATCCTAACACTAAACCTAACCCTAAACCTAAGACTAAAACTAAAATTAATTGAAAATGTAAGCCTATCCCTAAACATAAAACTTGCCCTAACCCTAATGCTAAATTTACCATAACATTAAAACTAACCCTAACACTAACACTAACCCTAACCCTATTTTTAACTGAAATTCTAAACCCAGCCAAAACTCTAACGTAATCATAACACAAACCCTAACCCTATCTATAACCAAAACCTAACTCTAACCAAACCCTTACACTAACCCAAATCCTTACCCTATCACTGTCACTAACCCTAACCCTATCCCTAACAACTAATTATACCCTAACCTAATTCTAATTTTAAGAAAAAGCTTAACCGTAAAACTAATGATAATACTAATCCTAAAACTATCCCGAAACCTAATAATAAACCTAACCCTAAACTTAACCCAAACTCTTACAATAACCCTAACCTAACCTTAAACCTAAAAAAAACACAAACCATAATCCTAAGCCTAATCCTAACACTAACTCTAACCCTAACCCTAACCCTTCCCTAACACTAAACCTAAGCCTCACTTTAACCCTAACAATACTCTAACACTAACCATAACACTAAATCAAACACTATCCCTAAACCTAACTCTAATACTAACCCAAACACTAACCGTAAACCTAACCATAACCCATAACCTACAACTAACCCTAAACAAAAACCTAACCCTCAAACTAACACTAACACTAATTCTAACCCTAACACAATCCCTAACCCGAACACTAACCTGAACTCTAACACTAACCCTTACACAAAACATAACCCTAACTCTAAACCAAAACCTAACGCTAACCTAAAACTAACCATAACCCTAACAATAAACCGATCCTTAAATCTAATGCTAACCTTATCCTAACACTAACCCTAACACTAACCCTAACCATAAACCTAAGTAACCCTAAAACTAACCCTAACCATAACTCTAAAACAAACCTTAACTGAAAACATAACCCTAACCCTAACATAACACTAAACTTAAGCGTTTCCTAACTTTAACCCTAACCCTCACCCTAACACTAAACTTAACACTAACCCTAACCCTAATGCTAACACTAACTCTAACCCCAACCCTATCCTTATCACTAACGCTAACCCTAAACCTAACTTGAAACATAACACTAAACATATCCCTAACGATAAACTTAACCCTTACCACAACACTAACCTACCTCTAACTCTAAATTAACCTAACCCTAACACTAACTTAAACCTAACACTAACACTACACCTAATTTTAACTGTAACCCTAACCCTAACCATAAAACTAACTCTAACACTAAACCTAAAACTTACGCTATCCCTAAAACTAACCCTAAAACTAACAATAACCCCAACACTAACCCTAACCCTGACCCTAACATTAACTCTAACACTAACCCTAAACCTAACCCTAACCCTAAAGTAACCCTAACCCTAAACCTAACCTTTAGCTAACAAAAAACCTAAGCCAAAATGTAACCTTAACCTTAACATTAAATTAACCCTAACCATTTCCTAACTTTAACCCTAATCCTAACCCTAACCCTAAAACTAAAACTAACACTAACCCTGACTCTAATCCTAACACTAACCCTAACCTAAACCCTATACTGTCATAAACCTAACCCTAAACCTAACACTAATCCTGTCCCTATCCATAACATTAACCCTAAAACTATTCCTAACCCTAACCCTAAACCTAAAACCTATCCTAACCTACGTGTAACCTTAAAAATAACTCTAACCTAACCCTACACCTCACATTATTCCTCTTAATAACCATAACCCAAAACCTAAATCTAACTTTAACCCTAACACTAACCCTAACCATATAACTTACCCTAACACAAATCATAACTCTAATCCTAATACTAAACCTAAAAACAAATTTAACCCTAATTCTAACCCTAACTCTAAAACTAAACGTAAACATAACCCAAACTGTAACTCTAACTCAAAAACAATCACTAACCATAAACCTAAATATAATCCTAAAACTAAACCTAAACTTAACCCTAACCATAACCATAACACTAACACTAAATCTAATCCTATCCCAAAAGTAACCGTAAACTATCCCGAACCCTAACCCTAACCCTAACTAAATGCCTAAACCTAACCTTCACCCTAAGCCTAACACTAACCCCAACCCTAACGCTAACCCTTAAACTAACACTTACCCTAACCATAACACTAACCCTAAATCTAAACATAACCTAACATTAAACTCAAACCTTTTACCCTAACCCTAACAATAACCTAATTCTAACCTTAACACTAACCTAACCCTAAAACTAACTCTAACCCTAACCCTAACACTAAATATAACCCTAACCCATAATATAAACCTAACACTAATCCTATCCCTAAACCTAAACCTAATCCTAACACAAATCCTAACATTAATCCTAACATGAACCATAAATCTAACCCTAACCCTAATTTAACCTAAACCCTAACCCTAGCCCTAAAATTAATCTTAATTCTTACACTGACCCTAAGCCTAACAATTACCCTAATGCTAACCGTAACATTTACCTTAGCCTAACCCTAAACCTAACTCTAACCCTAATTTTAAACTTTATCTTAAGCCTAACGATAACCCTAACCGTAACCCCAACACAAACCCTAATGCTAAAGCTAACAGTAAGCTAAACACTAAACCTAACTCTAATCCTAACCCTAACCCTAATTTAACCCTAATTCTAACCCTAAAATAACCCTAACCCAAACCCTAACCCTAACCCTAACCCTAACCTAACCCTAACCCTAACTCTAACCATAACACTAATTCAAACCCAAATTTCAACACTAACCCTTACCCTAACCCTAACTGTATACCAACCCTAAACCTAACCCTAAACCTAAACCTAACCCTAACCTTAACCCTAAATATACCCTAACCCTAACACTAACCTTAACCATAACACTAACCCTAATGCTAAATGGAACCCTAAAAGTAACCTTAAGCCTCACTCTAACCCTAATACTAACCATAAAACTATCCCTAACCCTAACCCTAACACAAATCCTAAAAATAATCCTAACCGTATCACAAACATAACCCTAACTTTATCACTAATACCAAAACTAACATTAACTCTAAAACTAACCCTAAGACTAACTCTAACCCTAACTTTAAACCTAACCCTAATTCTAACCATGATTCTAACCCTAAACCTAACCCTTACCTAAACATAACCCTCACCCTAACCCTAACCCAAAAAAAACCCTATCTCTAACCCTAAACCGAATCCTATCCCTAACCCAGACCCTAACCCTAACACTAATGTAACCCTAAAAAAAACCTTTATCATAATTCTAACACAAACACTAACCCAAACCATAACCCTAAACCTAACCTAACCCTAACATTAACCCTTACCTAACCCAACCATAACTATCACCCGAATCATAACCCTAGCCCGCTTCCTAACCCTAAATCTAAACCTAATACAAACCATAATTCAAACCCTAACACCAACCCTAAACCTAACTATAACCCAAACTCAAACACTAAGGCTAACCTTAACTTTAACCCTAACCTTAACACTAACCCTACACTAAACCTAATCCTAACACTAACCATAACCCTAACCCAAAACCTAACCCTAACCCTAACCCTAAACCTAAAACTAAGACTAACTCTAACACTAACCCTAAACCTAAACGTAAACCTAACTCTAACCCTAAGCATCACCCAAAACTAAATTTAACCCTAAACCTAACCCTAACCCCAAACATAACACGAACTGTATCCCTACACCTAAACCTAAACCTAACACTAACACTAACCCCAACCCTAATCCTAACAATAACCCTAAAACAAACACTAACCCTAATTATAACACTAACCCTAACACTTTTCAAAAACCTAACACTAAACCTAACCCTAACCCTAACACTAACACTAACCCTAACAATTACCCTAACACTAACACAAATTGTAACCGTAATCCTAACTCAAACCCTAAACCTTACCCTAACCAAAAACATAATCTTAAACCTAAAACCAACCCTAAACCTAACCCTAATTTTAAGTCTAACCATAACCCTAAACCTAAAACTAAACCTAACCCCAATACTACCTCTAACACTAACCATATCCCTAACACTAACCCTAAGCCTCACCCTAATCCTAACACTAACCCTAACACTCACTGTAATTCCAACCCTAAAACTAACCCTAACCATAAACCATAAATCTAACACGAACCCTAACATGAAACCTAAACTTAAACCTAACCCTAAAACTAACCCTAACTAACACTAACCCTACACTAACGCTAACCATAAATGTAACACAAAACCTAATACTAAACCTAACCCTAATCCTAATCCTAAACCTAACCCTAACACTAACCTTAGCCCTAAAGCAAAAACTAACACTAAACCTAACCTTAACACAAACACTAAAACTAACTCTAACACAAACCCTACCATAACAGTAATTTTAACTCAAACTGTAACCCTAATCCTAATCCTAAACCTAAACCTAATCCTAAAAATAACCCTAAACCTAACTCCAAACCTAACCCTAACTCTTTAAAACTATACCTAACACTAATCCTAACCTTAACCCTAAAACAAACCCTAAACCTAACCATAAACTAACCTAAACCTAACTCTAAACCTAACCTGTCCACTAACCTAACCCTAACCTTTTCTTAAACTCTAACACTAACCTTCCCCTAACCCTAACCCTAGACCTAAACATAACACCAATCCTAGCCCTAAATCTGGCCCTATTTTATCCCTAACCCTAAACCTAGCCCTAAGACAAACTATAACTCTCGCCCTAGCCCAATTTCTAGTTATAACTCTGTCTGTTAATGATCCTAAACCTAGCTCTAACCTTAGCCCTAAACCTAGCCATAGCCCTAAACCTAGATCTAACCATAATAGTAAATCTAAGCCTAAACCTCACCATACCACTAGCACCAACAATATCGGTAATCCTAAAAGTAGCCCTAGCTGTAAAACAAAACTGTGACAAATACCTAATGCTAACCCTAACTAAACCATAATCCTAGACTTGACATTAGACCTATCCCTAATTCTTACCCCAACCTTTACACAAACCCTAATCCTACACCTAGCCTCAACCAGAGCCCTAATCCGAGTCTATGCCTAACTCTGATCAGTAACACTGATCTTGAATTTGATTGTAAAGGAACCCTATCTCTATTCATTACCCTAATCCTAAACCTAAACTACACACTAGATTTAGACATAATGCTAAACTTTACACTAGTCTTAATCATAACGCTAGTTCTAACATTAGCCCTAGTCCTAAATAGCCCTAACCTAACTCAAAACCTAGACCTAATCAGAGCCCTAACCCTAGCTTTAACCCTAGCCCTAACCACAACCATAGCCCTAACACTTAACCTAAACCTAACCATAAATCTAAACCTTGTCCTAACCCGAAATTTAACCCAAACCATTGCCTTAATCCTAACCATAATCCTAGCCCTATCCCTAGCTCTAATCTTATCCATTAACCTAACCATAAACCTAACCAAATTCTAACCCTAGGCCTAACCCTAACCAAAGCTCTTAACCTAACCATAACCCTAGTCCTAACTGTATCTCTAATTTAATATATTACCCTAACCATCACCGTAACTGAATTCAATCTCTAGGCCTAAACCTAACCCTATCCCTAACCCTAAACCTGTCCATTACTCTAATTCTAACCTTAACCCTACACTTAACCATATCCATTACCCTAACCCTAACACTAACCCTAATGCTAATTTGAGGCCTAAGCCTAATCCTTAACCTGACCAATACCCTAACCCCGACTCTGACACTAATAATACCCCTAGCTGTAAACCTGACCCTAACCATCAACCTAACACTTACAATAGACCTGGCCATAATCCTTAGCCTAAAACTATCCCTAACCATAACCCTAGACCTGATATTAGCCCTATCCATAATCCTAGCCCTAAGCCTAACACAAATCCTAGCCCTAGTCCTATACCTAAGCCTAGCCTTAATCCTAACCCTAATATTAACCCTAGCCCTAACCCTAAATTTATGCTTTGCCCTAGGCCTAAATGTAGCTGTAACATCATACCTTACCCTAACCCTAATGCTAACCCTAACCCTAGTCCTAAACTGAGGCCTCAACCTACCACTAACCACAGCACTAATCTATCCCTAATTTAGTCCTAACCCTAAACCTAACACTATCCGTAGCCCTATGACTAACTCTAACTTTAGTCCTATCCCTATCCCTATTTCTAAACCTATCCATTACCATAACCCAAATCCTATTCTATTTCCTAGCCCTAACCCTTGACCTAACCTTCACCATACCCCTAAACCTGGATCTAAACCTAACCTTTAGCCTAAAGCTCACTCTAACACTAGCCCTAACCCAAATGCTAATTGGAAAACAGACCCTAACCATAACCCAGCCCTAAAACAAAATTGAGCCATAACACTAACCCTAACCCTTAACCTAAACCAAAACCTAACCCTACACCTAGCCCTAAACGTAGTCCTAATTTAAATCAGAACTCTAACCCTAAAAGTAACCCTGACCCTTACTCAGACCCTAACCGTAACCCTAGCTCTAAATATTGCCCTAACACTAACCCTAGAACTAGCCCTAATCGGAATCTTAGTTCTTTCATTAGCTGTAGCCCTAATGCTAACATAAATCCTAGCCACATTATGAGCCCTAAACCTAGGTTTAACCCTAAACCTAACCATAACCCTAACCCTAACCCTATCCTTAGCCCTATCCCTAACCCTATCCCTTACCCTAAGACAAACCCTCACCCTAATGCTACCCTAGTCCAAACCATAATCCTTAGCCTACCTCAAACCCTATCTCTATTACTAGTCATAACCCTAGCCCTCATTCTAGCTCGAACCCTAACTCTAACCCTTTTGCTTACTCTGACCCTAACACTAACCCTAGGTCTAAACCTGACACCCTAAAGTGAACCCTAACCCTATCCCTACCAGTAAACCTATACCTAAACCTAATAGTAACACGAGCACTAGAGTAAACCTACTCTTAAATAGAGTCATAAACCTAGCCTTAGCCCTAAGCAAAAACCTAGCACTCGCCCTAACAATAACCATTAACCTAACATAAAGACTAACTCTAACCCAGGACCCAATGCTAGTCCTAAATCTTGCCCTCAACATAAACCTAACCCTAACCCGAACAATGACCGTTAACCTAAAACAAACCCCAGCTCTAAATCTTATCTAACCCAAAACCTAACTAGAACACTAGAATTATCCTTAACCCTAACCCTAAATTTAGCCATAACCATATCCCTAGTTTTTACACTACCCATAGCCCTATTGGTAGTCATAAACCTCACACAAATGTAGACATTTTCCTAGCCCTAAACCCAGCCCTTATTGTAACCCTAACAAGAAGACTAGACCTTACCATAAACCTAACCCTCACCCTAACCATAATTCTAGCTTAAACTTTAACCTTAATCTAAACATAACCCTAATGTAACCCTAACATTAGCCCTCAATCTAACCCTAACAGTCATGCTAGCCTAATCCTAGCTCAAATGCTGACACTTACCCCAAACCTAAACTTAGTCCTAATTCTAACCTTAACTCTAGCCTTAACCTTAGCTCTAACCCTATCTGTTTCCCTAAATATAAGCCTAACCAAAATGCTAACCATAGGCCTAATGCTAACACTATTGCCCTAGCCCTAAAACACTATTGCTAACACTGACACTATTCATTTCTCTAAACCTAAACTCAACCCTAAACCAAACCCTATCAATTACCCTAACCCGGACCCTAACCCTAGTCCTGATTCTAACATTAACCCTAGCCCTAATCTTAGTTCTAACCCTATCCATTACCCTAAAGATAAGCCTAACCCAAATGCTAACCCTAGGCCTAATGCTAATACTATTGCTAACACTAACCCCTTTCATTACTCTAAACGTACCTGATCCCTAAACCTAACCCAATCGATTACCCTAACCCAGACCCTACCCCTATCCCTAATGCTAATTCAAGCATTAACCGTGAATCTTAACATAAACCAAACCCTACTCAAACCCTGACTCTAATAAGACACTTTGCTTTAAACCTGACCCTTAACCTAAACCTAAACCTTACACTAGACTTAGCCATAAGCTAAATCTAAATTTAACCATAACCATAAACCCAGACCTGACATTAGCCCCAGCCCTAATCCTAGCCCTAACCCTGACACAAATACTAGTCCTCATCTTAGCCTATACCTAGCCTTAATCGTAACGCAAGCCCTAACTCTAGCCCTATCTCTAATGTTAACCCTCGCCCTAGACATGAACTTAGGTATATCCCCATCCACTTCCCTAACCCTATCACTAATTTTAACTGTAACACTAACCATATCTCCAGCCCTAACCATAGACCTAAACCTAACACTAACCCTGGCACTAATCCTAGCCTGAATTTAGCCATAAACCTAACTCTACCCTAACCTTGGCCTAAGACTCACTCTAACTCGCCCCTAGCCCTATTTCTAGTTGTAACCATATCCATTACAATAAACCTAACACAAGCCCTTACCTTAGCCCTAACACTATACCTAGACCCTACCCTAGATCTAACCATAACTCTACATTTGACACTAAACCTAAGCCTAATCATCAACCTACCAATAGACCTAACACTATCGCTAATCCTGAAACTAGCCATAAGCCCAGCCTTATCCTTTAAACAAAACCAAGCCATTGTCCTAACCCTAAATATTAACCTAAACCAAACCCTAACCCTAAGCCTTGCCATAATCTTCTAGCTCTAATTCATGTCCTAGGCCTAAAATTAACCCTGAACATGACTTATATTCTAACACTAACCTTAATTTTAAATATTACACTAACCCTAAAGATAATGCTAACACTAGTTCTAGACCAAATACTAACTCTAATCATAACTTTAGTTCTTATATTAGCCATATCCATAACCCTAGCCCTAAACCTAACAGAAAAGCTAGCCCTAATCTGAGCCCTAACCCTAGAAGTAAACCTAAACCTAAACCTAACCTTAGCCCTAACCCTTACCATAAACCTAGCCCTAACCGTAGCTCCAAATCTATCACTTACCATAAGTTAAACCCTATCCATAATGCTAACCTTAGCCTTAAACCTAATCCATAGTGTAATCCAAACCCTAACCCTGTTACTAGTCCTAATTTTACCCCTCATTCTAGCTCTAACCCTAACTCAAATTCTTACCATAACACAAACTCTCTTTCTAAATCTGACCCTAACCCTGAACCAAACCCTAAAACTAGCCCTACCAGTAAACTTATACCTAAATCTAACTCTAACCTTAGACATAGACCTAAGCCTAATCCTAAATATAGCCATAACTCTAGACCTAGACCTAAATAATCCCTGAGCTCTAGCCCTAACATAATCCTTAACCTAAAGCAATACGAACCCTATCCCTAGGCCTAACTCAAGTCCTGATTGTGCCTTTCACCTTAAATCTAACTCTAACCTGAACAATGACCCTAACACTAATACTAAACCTAGCTGTAAAACTGAACCAAACCCAAAACCTAAACCTAACACTAGACATAGCCATAACCCTAACCCTAAATCTAGCTCTAATCAGAACTCTAGATCTTACATTACACATAGCCTTAACCCTGGGCCTAAACTTAACACAAAACCTAGCCCTAATCTGAAGCCTAAACCTACCCTAAGCATAACTATAATTCTAAATGTTGCCCTAACCCAAACCCTTGCCTTACACATAACCCTAGTCAAAGCCTAACCCTTAGCCTAAACATAACCCTAGCCCTATTCCTAAAATTAAACCTAACCTTAGACCTAATCCTAACCTTAACCCTAGTACTAACCCTAGCTCTAACACTAACATTACCCTAATCCTAACCCTACCCCGAAGCCTAATAATAACCCTAGTCCTAAACTTAAGATTATCCCTAACCCTAATCATAAAACTAAAACTCAACCTAACCCTAAACCTAACCCTTTCCATAAACTTAAACATAAACCTTACAATAAATAAAAAATAAACCTATCCATAAACCTAAGTTTAACCGTAACCTGAACTTAACCCTAAACCTAATCTTACATCTAATCCAAAACATTACTCTAAACTCACCCTAACCCTAAATAAAACCCTACCCCTAACCCCAACCCTAACCCTAACCATAACCATAACCTTAAACCAGACCTAGCACTAAACCTAACACTATCCCTAGCCCTAACCATAGCTTAATCCCTAACCCTTACTCTAACACTAAAACTAGCCCTAGCCCTAACCATAATGCTAACTCTAGCCCTAACCCTAACACTATACCTCGCCCTTATCTTAGCCCTAATTTAGCCCTATTCCTAACCCTTACCCTAACCCTAGAATTAAGACTAACTATAATTTTCACAAAACACCTATTCCTACTTCTAACCCTATCCATTAGGATAACCCTAACCCAAGCTCTAACCCTAGTCATAACCCTTGCATAATTCTTAGCCTTAGTACTAACTCTAGATCAAAACCTATCTCTAAAACTAATCCTAAACCGATGGCTCAGCCTAACCCTGAAACTAGCTCTAACCCCAATTCTAATCCTAAAATTAGCACTAACACTCGCCCTAGCCCTAGAACAATACCGAGCCATACTCCTAACACTAACCCTTACATTAGACCAAACCCTAACCCTACGCCAGCCCTAATCCTATCTCTAATTTGAAACCTAACACTAACCCTAAACATAACCATGACCCTGACTCATAGACAAAAACTAAAACCTAGCTCGAAATATCATCCTAACCTTCAACCTAACCCTAACACTAGACCTAGCCCTAAACCTAACCCTAAAACCAACCCTAATAATAACCCTAGTTTGTACAATAGCCATAACCATAACACTAGCCATAACCCTAATATAAAACTAGCCCTAATCCAAGCCCTAACATGATTTTTAACCCTAAACCTAACCATAAACCTGGTCCTAACCCTAGTTCTAAACATATCCCTTACCCTAAGCCAAATCCTCACCCTAAGGCTAACCGTATTCTTAGCACTAATCCTTAGCCTAACCAAAAACCTAACTCTATAACTAGTCCTAACCCTAGCCTTCATTCTAGATCTAACCATAACCCAAACCCTAACCCTATGCCTGAACATTATTCAGACCCTAACACTAATCTTAGGTCTAAATCTAAACTTAACCCTAAACCGAAACCTAACACTAGCCATACTGATAACCTTATACCTAAAACTAACCTTAATACTAGACCTAGACCTAAACCTAATCATAAATCTAGAAATAATTATAGTTCTAGACCAAAAGACAAACTAGATGTACCATTAACAATAACCCTTAACCGAACCCAAACTCTAACCTTACCTCTAGACCTAACCCTAGTCCTAATTCTGGCTTTAACCCTAACCATTACCCTACCCAAACACTGTCCCGACACTAACACTAACCCTAGATCTACACTTCACCCTAACCATAAAACTAATCCAGAAGTACACCAATCCCTAGCATTAACCATAAAACTAGTCCTAATCATTACACTAGTTTTTACAATAGCCATAGCCTTAATCTATCACAAAAGCTAGCCATAATCCAAGCCTTACTTTAGCTTTAACATTAAGATAACCCTAACAATAACCCTAGCCTTAACCATAATCCTAAACCTAACCCTAGACCTAATCTTAACCATAACCCTACCCCTAATCCTATCTCAAACACTATTCATTACCCTAAGATAAATCTAATCCTTATGCTAACCCTAGGTATAACCCTAAACCTAGCACTAGCCTTAACCCTGTCCATTAACCTACACCTAACCTTAACACTAAACCTAACTGTGTCATCACCGGATCCCTAAATATAAGACAAAATTGAGCCCTAAACCTAAAAATTATCCTACCCCAAACCCTAACATTGACCATGACTCTAATAATACCCATGGAGCCAGATTTAAAGTTAGGTAGTCAGTGTAGTTGGATAAATCGGGTCTAATGCCGAGTGAAATCTAAAACGGAGGCCATGCTGTCAATGATTCCGGGAAACGCAGGAAAACTCATGGAATGTTAATGAAGTCCTGAAAAGGCCCTAGGCCAAAGTCCACCTCAAAGAAATCTTAATGAACAGCCCCCAGCAAAAAGGTGCTGACTCAGAAGTCCTTCCTGACCAGATTACTTCTTTGGCCCACCTGTGTCCCACCCCTTGGGCCTTCCCACCTACATTCCATCACTGAAAGAACTATAAAAAGGGGAGACAACATCCCTTCCACGGATTCCACCTCTTGGGTCCCCTTCTTCCTCCAGGAGAAGACTTTTCTGCTGTCCTTTAATAAACTTCTAATTTCTACTCTGACCTTGCCTCAGCATGCTTCTTTGGTGTTATTCTTCAACATTGGGGAAGCAAGAACTCGTCACCAGTCAACAGCGGTAACACCCATAGCTCTAAACCTGACCCTAACAAGAAACTTAAACTTTACAATAGACCTAGCCATAAACCTAACCCTAAAACTATCCCTAACCGTACCCTAGACGTAATATTAGCCCTAGCTCTAATCCTACCCCTAACCCTTATACAAACTTAGCCCACATCCTGTACATGAACCTCACCTTAATAATAACCTAAACCTAACATTAGCCCTAACCTTAACCCTAAATCTCACCCTAGTCCTAAAAGTAGGTATATTCCAACCCCTTACCCTAAACCTAACCGTAACTCTAAACTTAACACTAACACTAGCCCTAACCCTAGGCCTAACCCTAACACTAACCCTAGCCCTAATCCTAGCCCTAATTTAGGCCTACCCCTAACCCTAACCCTAGCCCTAAGACTAACTCTAACTCTCAAACTAGCCCTATACCTACTTCTAACCCTATCTCATACCATCACCATACACCTAGCCCTAAATGTAGCCCTCCCCTAGCCCTATACTTAGCTCTATCTCAAAACCTAGATCTCAACCTAACTCTAAATTTTACCCTAAACCTAAGACTAAATCTAACCATAACTCTACTCTTATTCCTAATCCTTAACCTAAGCCTAAATCTTACACTTACAGTAGCCCTAACCCTAAGACTAATCTTAAAACTAGCCTAACCCTACCCCTAGCACTAAAACAAAACCGAGTCATAGCCCTAACCTTAACCCTTATCCAAAACCAAACCCTAACCCTACACCTAGCCCTAACTCTATCCCTAATTATAGTCTAAACCTAACCCGAAATTCAACCCTGAACCTGACTCTGAAACTAACACTAACCATGGCTCTAAATATAATCATCAATGTAAACCTAACCTTAACACTAGACCTAGACCTAACTCTAACTTGATAAATTTTTGTAATCATAAACCTATTTCATACATTAGTGGTAGCCTTAAACCTAGCCCTAAACTAACCCAAAACCTAGCCTTAATCTGAATCCTAAACCTAGCTTTAACCCTAAACTTAAACCTAACACTAATCCAAATAATAGATTTAATCCTATACATAACCCTAGCCCTACCCTTAGGGCTAAACCTATCCATTACACAAACGATAACCCTAACCCTTCCGATAACCCTAAACCTAACCCTAACCCTGTACATTTCTCTAAACCAAACCTAAAACCTAAACCTAAACCTGTCATTACTCTAACCCTAAATCTAACACTAATTCGATCTCTGCACCTAAACACTAACTTAACCCAAACCCTAATCCTGACACTGATTCTAAAAATAACCTTTGATGTAAACATGACCCTAAACCAAAACCTAACTCTTACACTGAACCAAGCCATAAAACTAACACTAAATCTATCCCTAACTGTAACCCTAGACATGACATTAGCCATAGCCCTAATACTATCTCTAACCCCAAAACAAATCCTAGTCCTCATCGTAGCCCTAAACATAGCCATAATCATAACCCTAACCCTAGTTCTAACTCTAATACTACCCTTCGCATTGCCCTAAACCTAGCTATAACCACATCCTTAGCCTAAACTAAACCCTAACTCTAACCCTAACCCTAATGGTCACCCTTGCCTTATTCTTAGCTGTAGCAATAACCCTAGATCAAAACCTAACTCTAAATCTATCCCTAACTCGATGCCTAAGCCTAATCCTAAAACTAGCCCTAACCCTAGCCCTAACATGACCCTAGCCATAATTTAGCCCTATCCCTAAACCGAACCCTAACCCTAACCCTAAAACTAACACTAACTCACACACTAGCACTATCACTCCTTCTAACCCTTTCACTTACCATAACCCTAATCTTAGCCCTAACCCTAGTACTAACCCTTGCCCTATCCATATCCACAGCACTAACCATAGGAAAAATGTAACTCTAAATCTAGCTCTAACCTGAAGCCTAAGCCTACCGCAAACACTAGCCCAAACCATAATACTAATCCTAAAAATGAGCACTAACAATAGACCTAGCCCTAAATCAAAATTGAGCCATAGCTCTAACCCTAACCATTAACCTAAAGAAAACCCTAAACTTACACCTAGTCCTTACACTAGCCCTAATTTAAGTTGGAAGCCAAACCCTAAAACTAACCCGGAACCTGACACTGACCCTAACACTTCCAGCTCTAAACATCACCCTAACAATAAACCTAATCCTAAGAGTAAAAATAGCACTGACCCCCTAAAACTAGCCCTAAATGTAAACCTAGTACTTACATTAGCTGTAATCCTAAGCCTAGCCCTAACATAACCCTAACCCTAATCCAAGTCTATCTCTAGTTTTAAACCTAAACTAACCCTAACACTAGCCCTAATTGTATCTATACCTCTAACCTGAAACTGATCTCTAACT
>NW_026694980.1:0-6734 GCF_021218885.2 Marmota monax | reverse complement strand
TCTTCTCCCCAGTAGAGGGAATGGGCAGCTTGTGGGTGGACTCTGCCTTAGGTCAGGGTTGTCCATTTGCCCTTATCTGTTGTTGTTTTCTTGTTCTTTTCTTCCTCCTCCTCCTCCTTATTCTCCTTTTACCCCTCTTTCTCCTTTCCATTCTTTATCTTCTTCTTTTTTGGTACTGGTGTTTGAACTCAGGGTACTTAAACACTGATCCACATCCCCAGCTCTTTTCAATTGTTATTGAGGCAAGGTCTCACTAAGCTGATAATGTCCTTGTTAAATTGCTGAGATTGGCTTTGAACTTTTGATCCTTTGTGCATCAGCCTCATAAAACACTGGGATTAAAATCATGGCCCACCACAATTGATCCTGAGACAGGATCTCACTTTGTTCTCCATACTAGTCTCAAACTCATCATCATCCTGCTGCAGCCTCTTGAATAACTGGAATACAGACAGGTACCAACATGCTCCCTTTAAATGTAAGCAATGCTAAAAGCCACATAGAGTATTTGAGAACATTTGCAAGTAACAGATGGAAAATGCTAACTCTGAGATGAGGCTCCATTGTCATGTGTCTTTGTACATGTGACTGCGTGCGACTTTGGAGTGGAGTCATGAGAAAGAAATAGATCAGAATAGAGTCCAGCATATAAAAAATATTGTGTCATTCCAGGTTTGGTGACCTGCACCTGTAATCCCAGCTTCCTGGGAGGCTGAGGCAGGTGGATTAAGACTTCAAGCAATGCTCTTGGCAATTTAACAAGACACTGTCTGAAAATAGAAAATGAATATGCCTGGGATGTAGCTGCAGCAGATCATCCCTGGGCTTCAATACCCAGTAAAACACACCCACACATATTTGCAAAGGGGAAATAAAGAAATTTAGCACAGTGTGGTGGCATGTGTCTGTAATTAAAATTACTTGGGACTGAGGCAGGAGGATTAAATTGCTTAAGCAAGGATTAAATTGCTTCAGCAATTTAATGAGACCCTAAGCCATTTAGTGAGACCCTTTCTCAAACTGAAAATATATAAATGAAAAGGAGATGTAGCTCTGTGGTATAGTGCACCTGGATCCAATCCCCAGAACCAAAACCAAAACCAAAACAAAATAAAAAATACAACAGAAAAAGGGAAAGAAAAACAGAAGGAAAGAAGTTTCATATGATCTAAACCAAAGCAGAAATCAAAACTATTGGGATGAAGGGAAACTGCATGTGGAGACACTAAGTCCAGACCTCTGTTCATTTGAAGAGATAGAAATGTGATATTCTCTTTTCATTACAAACTATGTGCCACATTTTATGTTTCTTTTTTGGTACTGGGGACTGAACCCAGTGGTGCTCTACCACCAAGCTACAACCCCACCTCCTTTTATTTTTATATTGAGACAGGATCTTGTGAAATTGCTGAGGCTGGCCTCCACTTGTGCTTCTCCTGCCACAGCCTCTGGCATTGTTGGGTTTGCAGGCATGTGCTACCACTCCTTGGCTGTAGGTCACTAGGGAAGACTGTCTGAGTGTAGACCCTTTAAAGGTTCTGTTTTGAGCTCAGTTGCCCTATACCAGTAAAGCACTTGTTTTCAAATGCTCTGTTCTCATCCCTGATGCTAATGTCATAATTTGGACACAGTTTTGAGAAGAAGGAACAAGAATGTTTACTATTTGGGTAGAAAAAAATGGGGCTTCTGTCCTAAAGGAAGTCATTCTGTCTATCAGAGGAATAGGTTGTTATTTTTTTTTTTTGCTTGATTTAAAAAAAAATAAATAACAGAAGAATGCATTATAATTCTTATTACATGTATACAGCACCATTTTTTATATCTCAGGTTGTATATAAAGTATGTTGACACCAATTCTTTTCTTCATACATGTATTTGTATAATGATGTCCATGCCATTCCACCATCCTTGCTAATCCCCTGCACCCTTATTTTTCCTCCCACACCTCTGCCCTATCTAGAATTCATCTATTCTTCCTATGGTCTCCCTCCATACCCCACTATGAGTCAGCCATCTTAAACCTGAGAAAATATTTGGCATTTGTTTGGGGGGGGGGAATTCCTAACTTCACTTAGCATTATCTTCTCCAATGCCATCCATTTACCTGTAAATGCCATGATTTTATTCTCTTTTAATGTGAGTAAAATTCCATTGTGTAGATATGCCACATTTTTTTTATCCATTCATCCACTGAAGGACATCTAAGTTGGCTCCACAGTTCAGCTATTGTGAATTGTGCTGCTATAAACATTGATGTGGCTGTGTCCCTGTAGGATTCTGTTTTTAAGTCCTTTGGGTATAGTCTGAGGAGAGTAATAGCTTTGTCAAATGGTAATTCCATCCCCAGATTTCCAAAAAATCTCCATACTGCTTTTGGTGTTGGCTGCTCCAATTTGCAGTCCCACCAGCAATATGTGAGTGTGCCTTTCCCCCCACATCCTCACCAACACTTATTGTTGTTTGTCTTCATAATAACTGCCATTCTGATTGGAGTGAGATGATATCTTAGAGTAGTTTTGATTTGCATTTCTCTGATTGCTAGAGATGATGAACATCTTTTCATATGTTTGTTGATTGATTGTATATCCTCTTCTGATAAGTGCCTGTGCAGGTCCTTGACCCATTTGTTGATTGGGTTACTTGTTTTTTTTTTTTTTTTTTTTTTTTTTTTTGGTGCTTAGCTTTTTGAGTTTGTTATATACCTTAGAGATTAGTGCTGAACAGGTTGTTTTATAGAGGTGACTCTGAGAAAATTAGATTAGAGTGAAGAAACCAGGAAGGAGAACATCAGGGACAAGATCACAAAAGAAGTTATGGAGAAGACTTGGGGGAAAGAAAAAAAATATGTAAGATTCAAAGAAACAAGCGATTTAGTGAAAGCATCAGCAAACCCCTGTTGCACACTGAACCACATCCAAACTCCCCTTTTTGTGGAGGTAGTGGGGATTGAACCCGGGGGTACTTTAACATTGAGCCACATCCCTAGTACATTTTATTTTTTATTTTGAGAGGGGTTATCACTAACTTGCTCAGGATGTCCGTAATCTTGCAATACTCTTGCCTCAGCTCCTGAGTTGGTGGAATTAGAGGTTGTGCCACTGTGTCCACTGCAATCCACCTTTTTTTTTTTTTGGTTGTTCAAAACATTAACTTGACATATCATATTTCACACATTTGATTCAGGTGGGTTTTGAACTCCAAATTTTACCCCAAATACAGATTGCAGAATCACATCGGTTACACATCCACATTTTTACATAATGCCCTATTAGTAACTGTTGTATTCTGCTACCTTTCCTATCCTCTACTATCTCCCCTCCCCTCCCCTCCCATCTTCTCTCTGTACCCCATCTACTGTAATTCATTTCTCTCCTTGTTTATTTTCCCATTCCCCTCACAACCTCTTATATGTAATTTTGTATAACAATGAGGATCTCCCTCCATTACCATGCAATTTCCTTTTTCTCTCCCTTTCCCTCCCACCTCATGTATCTGTTTAATGTTAATCTTTTCTTCCTGCTCTTCCTCCCTGCTTTGTTCTTAGTTGCTCTCATTATATCAAAGAAAACATTTGGTATTTGTTTTTTAGGGATTGGCTAGCTTCACTAAGCATAATCTGCTCTAGTGCCATCCATTTCCCTGCAAATTCCATGATTTTGTCATTTTTTAGTGCTGTATAATACTCCATTGTGTATAAATGCCACATTTTTTTTTATCCATTCATCTATTGAATGGCATCTGGGTTGGTTCCACAGTCTAGCAATTGTGAATTGTGCTGCTATGAACATCGATGTAGCAGTATCCCTGTAGTACGCTCTTTTAAGGTCTTCAGGGAATAGTCTGAGAAGGGCAATAGCTGGGTCAAATGGTGGTTCCGTTCCCAGCTTTCCCAGGAATCTTCATACTGCTTTCCAAATTGGCCGCACCAGTTTGCAGTCCCACCAGCAATGTACAAGAGTACCCTTTTCCCCACATCCTCTCCAGCACTTGTTGTTGTTTGACTTCATAATGGCTGCCAATCTTACTGGAGTGAGATGGTATCTTAGGGTGGTTTTGATTTGCATTTCTCTGACTGCTAGAGATGGTGAGCATTTTTTCATGTACTTGTTGATTGATTGTATGTCCTCCTCTGAGAAGTGTCTGTTCAGGTCCTTGGCCCATTTGTTGATTGGGTTGTTTGTTTTCTTATTGTTTAATTTTTTGAGTTCTTTGTATACTCTGGATATTAGGGCTCTATCTGAAGTGTGAGGAGTAAAAATTTGTTCCCAGGATGTAGGCTCCCTATTTACCTCCCTTATTGTTTCTCTTGCTGAGAAAAAAACTTTTCAGTTTAAGTAGGTCCCATTTGTTGATTCTTGTTATTAACTTTTGTGCTATGGGTGTCCTATTAAGGAATTTGGAGCCCGACCCCACAATATGTAGATCGGAGCCAACTTTTTCTTATATCAGACGTAGAGTCTCTGATTTGATATCTAGCTCCTTGATCCACTTTGAGTTAACTTTTGTGCATGGCGAGAGGAGGAGATTCAGTTTCATTTTGTTGCATATGGATTTCCAGTTTTCCCAACACCATTTGTTGAAGATGCTATCCTTCCTCCATTGCATGCTTTTAGCTCCTTTATCAAATATAAGATAGCTGTAGCTTTGTGGATTAGTCTCTGTGTCCTCTATTCTGTACCATTGGTCCACCCGCCTGTTTTGGTACCAGTACCATGCTGTTTTTGTTACTATTGCTCTGTAACATAGTTTTAAATCCGGTATCGCTATACCACCTGATTCACACTTCCTGCTTAGAATTGCTTTTGCTATTCTGGGTCTTTTATTTTTCCATATGAATTTCATGATTGCTTTGTATATTTCTACAAGAAATGCCATTGGGATTTTGATTGGCATTGCATTAAACCTATAGAGAACTTTGGGTAATATCGCCATTTTGATGATGTTAGTTCTGCCTATCCATGAACAGGGTATATTTTTCCATCTTCTAAGATCTTCTTCTTTTTCTCTCTTTAGGGTTCTGTAGTTTTCATTGTATAAGTCCTTCACCTCTTTT
Organism: Marmota monax; assembly: GCF_021218885.2. Taxonomy (NCBI): domain Eukaryota; kingdom Metazoa; phylum Chordata; class Mammalia; order Rodentia; family Sciuridae; genus Marmota; species Marmota monax. The sequence goes on along the minus strand of NW_026694980.1, from coordinate 1,681 downwards.
GTTAGGTTGATTCCCAAGTATTTTATTTTTTTTGAGGATATTGTGAATGGAGTGTTTTTCCTCATTTCCGTTTCAGAAGTTTTGTTGCTGATATACAGAAATGGCTTTGATTTATGCGTGTTGATTTTATATCCTGCCACTTTGCTGAATTCATTTATTAGTTCTAGTAGTTTTTTTGTAGACCCTTTTGGGTCTTCTAGGTATAGAATCATGTCACTGCAAATAGTGATAATTTAAGTTCTTCCTTTCCTATTTTTATGCCTTTAATTTCTTTCGTCTGTCTAATTGCTCTGGCCAGTGTTTTGAGAACTATATTGAATAGAAGTGGTGATAGAGGACATCCCTGTCTTGTTCCAGATTTTAGGGGGAATGCCTTCAATTTTTCTCCATTGAGAATGATGCTAGCCTGAGGCTTAGCATAGATAGCTTTTACTATGTTGAGGTAAGTTCCTGTTATTCCTAGTTTTTCTAATGTTTTGAACATAAAAGGATGCTGTACTTTGTCGAATGCTTTTTCTGCGTCTATTGAGATGATCATATGGTTCTTATCTTTAAGTCTATTGATGTGGTGAATAACATTTATTGATTTCCGTATATTGAACAATCCTTGCATCCCAGGGATGAATCCTACTTGATCATGGTGCACAATTTTTTTGATATGTTTTTGTATCCGAGTCACCAGAATTTTATTGAGGATTTTTGCATCTAGGTTCATCAGAGATATTGGTCTGTAGTTTTCTTTCTTTGAGGTGTCTTTGTCTGGTTTCGGAATCAGGGTGATGTTGACCTCATAGAATGAATTTGGCAGAGCTCCCTCTTTTTCTATTTCCTGAAATAGCTTGAAAAGTATTGGTATTAACTCTTCCTCAAAGGTTTTGTAAAACACTGCTGTATACCCATCCAGTCCTGGGCTTTTCTTGGTTGGAAGTCTTTTGATTGCTTCTTCTATTTCATCTATTGATATTGGTCTGTTTAAGTTGTGAGTATCCTCCTGACTCAGTCTGAGCAAATCATATGACTTAAGGAATTTATCGATGTCTTCACTATCTTCTATTTTATTGGAATATAGGTTTTCAAAATAATTTCTTATTGCCTTCTGTATTTCTGTAGCATCTGTTGTGATATTGCCTTTTTCATCCCGTATGTTAGTAATTTGAGTTCTCTCTCTTCTTCTCTTCGTTAGCATGGCTAAGGGTCTGTCAATCTTATTTATTTTTTCAAAGAACCAACTTTTAGTTTTGTTAATTTTTTCAATTGTTTCTTTTGTTTCAATTTTGTTGATTTCCGCTGTGATTTTAATTATTTCTTGCCTTCTGCTACATTTGCTGTTGTTTTGCTCTTCCTTTTCTAGGGCTTTGAGATGAAGTGTGAGCTCATTTATTTGTTGGTTTTTCCTTTTTTTGAGGAATGACCTCCAGGCGATGAATTTCCCTCTTAAAACTGCTTTCATTGTGTCCCATAGATTCCGATATGTTGTGTTTGTATTTTCATTTATCTCTAAGAATTTTTTTGATTTCCTCCTTTATGTCTTCTGTAACCCATTGATCATTCAGTAACATATTGTTCATTTTCCATGTGATGTAGGATTTTTCCTTCCTTCTTTTATCATTGATTTCCAGTTTCATTCCATTATGATCAGATAAAATGCATGGGATTATCTCCACCCCTGTATATTTACTGG
>NW_026694979.1:0-14956 GCF_021218885.2 Marmota monax | reverse complement strand
GCTCAGATTATTGAAAAATTAAAAGAGTCTAAAGTTTGTCACATGTTTTAGGTTCTTCCAACTCCCTATTAGAGTAGAACATCTTCTGCCTATCTATAATCTGGGCAATTAGATTATTGGCTATCAATGAAGAGTCACAGAATTAATGTATATTGATTTAGAAATAGTACTTCCACCCACAACACTTGAAGTGTGTGTGTAATGTAATGAGTTACCAAATATCCATAAATCAAAACATAATTTATATATATTTACATATATATATGCATATTTATATACTTATATATGTTATTTATATATATACACACATACACATACATATGCCAGTCTTCTAGTACAGAATGAGGTCTCTTTTTGAATCTGTATTTCTTTTTTAAGGTGTTTTGTCTTTCTTATATAAAGCACAGCTTCAAAGTTAGAGTTTGAGTTTCTTTATGATGAGACAAGATTTTAAAGATTGGTGCAAAGCCATTTGAAAGCAAATTCCTTCTATAGTTTTATTATGTGGTCCTCTTCAAGTATTTTAAAGCTTCCTCTCCTGTTGTGTTAATAAAATGTATTCTAAGCTTGAAAGTGAGTGAGAAGTAGCATGGTTTTTCAAAGTCACCAGTAGAACAACATTTAATAGGGCCCACCCAGACATTATTTAACTTTCAGAAAAGTACAGTTTGATTTTTCTGTTCATTACTTTAACAGAAACTAGATGTGGTAAATTATACATTAATCTAAGGATTTCTGACAAATAGTTATGTTTTTTATTTCTCATACTAATCCAGTTTGAGAACTAATATAGTAGTTTCATATTAACTTTATTCTTTTAATTCATATAAAAAGTATTCAGTTCTCTTGGGAATGATGATACTATCTAAGTGGTGTGATTATTAATAAGCTAAGTAACATAGCAATTTTGGCCCATTTATAAATTTATAAATGTTTGTAAAATTTATACTGACCTGTCATTCAACTGTCCTATTTTAAGTGTCTTACTTTTGTGAAATCTTTCAAAACATTTAATTTACCTTCATACTAACATTTTTCTATTTATGCTCATATTTCATAGGCTTATGTAAACTAAAATTAAGTTATACTACAATAATAAACTCATCTGTCATATTTCAAGTTGATATATGTGCCTAAGTTGACAATAGGAAAAATATTTCATGGGATAAATGGCGAATGACTATTAGGACTGAGATTTCTGTGCATTGTGTCCATTACTGTATATTTGAAAATAATGATGATAAAAGTGTTTGTCTTTTGAACCAGTAATTGGTGGTTAGTTTAAGAAAGCATTTTTTGGGGGGTGGGGGTTATCAGGGATAAAATACACGTGCACTCGACCACTGAGCCATATCTCCAGTCCTATTTTGTATTTTTATTTAGAGATAGAGTTTCACTGAGTTGCATAGTGCCTTGCTTTTGCTGAGGCTTGCTTTTAATGCTCCATCTTCCTGTCTCATCCTCTGGAGCCACTGAATTACAGGTGTGCTCCATCTCACCTGGCAAAAAAGCATTTTAACACACTTTCCATCAGATTATTAACATATTTAATGATATGAGCAGCCTAGGAAGAAACAAGGTTGCTGCAGATTTTACCAGCAAACTTGACTGTAGCAGACACCTGTGGTATTGCTGCAGATGGACAGATGGTTGGGTGTTTAGTGTTAAAGACTGGCATCACACTATTGCAAAAAAAAAAAAAAGTAACAGTTATAACAGCATGATGAATTGTAAGGATGATTCCCTCTTGAGAAGGAGAATGAATAATGGACTTGTGCTTGAGTGTTCAATTCCTGAGTGTCTGGAGGTCCTCAGATCCTCCTTAGGGAAGAAATAGAGGAGGTGGGATTAGGAGCAACATGCTGACTACCTGCTAATGTAGCTAGTAAGGGCCTGATTTCATTTGAATTCACTACTGTAAAATAACATAAGTATATTTACTCCCTGAGTGTTGCATAGGCATCACATACTACCGTGTTATCCTACAACAAAAACCTTTACATAAACAAGGTGAACAAAATTCATAGAAAAGTAGGCACCAATGTCAAAGGCAAATAACCTTATCTTAAGGAGAAGAGACAGATTCAGTACTAGATCCAGTTTTTCCACAAGTAAACTAAAAAGCAAAATTTTAAGTATGAAAGACCAGCTTAGCACCTCGCACATATAGGACATAAATATACAAAAGATAACAACATATGGCCTATTATAAGAGTTAATGACTCAGGATGGTAAAATTAATTAAGATTATTTTCTCTCAAGTTATTTAAAAGATGCAGGAAACAGCCTTTCAGAGAACATGCCTTACATATTCCACATTATATTTCTACAGAGATTTTGCAAAACCAAGATTAGAGAACTGGTCTGCCAGTTGCACTGATTTATCGCCTCCAGAAAGATGGAGCTGATGAATCATTTCCCCTCCACGTTATTTTTTTCTTCTTCTTCAAAATATTGTGGGGAATTTAAACTGACTGCGACTGATTATTATCAAAAGCATTAGCAGTTTAATGTTGTGATGCTATGTGTGCCAACTTCTAAATGCATAGAACTGGTCTTAAAAGGACTCCTCACTTAGGATATCCACTTAGTATGGAAATGAATGCACTTAAGGCCTAAACAAATAAAATGATCTTTTTTTCCTTCCTATGCATAGAAGAAAGAGAGTAATACAAGCACAGTTAATAGATTCAATCAGCCTTCTTGTTTACCATTTTAACTGCATTTTCTAGCATATTCCAAGTGGCAAATAATTTGGGGGCATACTTTTAGATATTATCTAAAAAGTCTTCCCATTAATAGAACTGGAAAGCCATCGGTACATAATGTGCAAGGTAAATTGAATTGACAGAGCAATTTTGTTAGTGATTTAATTTTCTCAAAGCTTCAGTGCACCTTCCAGCCTCTGGGGTTTTTCCTCTCTGTATTTCCAAGCCATAACTCATTCCTTTACATAGTACCACTATATGAAATGTTGTTGAAATAAACTAGGTTATGTATTTCTAACTGCACAGAATAATGTCTATGCAGCTAGGAAAATAAGTCTTTTTAATAGATAATGCCACCGCATTCATGTTTGTCAAAGTTTAATGGCAAAAGCAGCAGACCTTGAAAGTATGCTGGTCTTCAGGGGATTTCTTTAAATTGGAATCATAATCAAACTGTAAAAGGGTTAGGGAAAGCACTGTTATACAGAGTACATGATAGTATGTTGGCAGTTCATTTATTTTCTGGGGATGCATTTCACTAGCATGTACAGTTGATTATCACATTTTCTCAATTAAATGTTATAGTTAGGAAATCCACAATGAGCAATAGAAAACATTGTAAAGTACTTAGTGAAATAATTATTTTAGCATCTGCCTCACAACTCAACTGAGCTAAATACAATGAAATTGCCATATTAGAATATATGGAACCCTGAGTGCTGTCTAGGTTTTCATATACTACTGTGTTATCCCAGGACAAAAACCTTTACATAAAAGCAATCTACAGAATTCATAGACATTATGCACTGATATGCAAGGTAAATATCCTTACATAAGGGAAGAGGCAAATTCTAAGATAGACCAAATCCACATGTAAATTTAAAAAGCACCAGTTTAATTGTGACAGACTAGTTTAATGCCTAGTATAATAAAGGAAATAAAGTCCAGAGATGTTAACAAAGTTATCCAAGATCGTAGCAATAGTAATATATACATTCTAGAAACCATTTCAGAGCAAAAAAAAAAAAAAAAGAGAGGACATTTTACTCCATTTAAAAGATGATTTTTGTTGATACTAAAAGGCAATGATCATTTTCACTGCTCTTTAGGAAAAGATAAATTATAAATAAAATTTAAAATTAATAAATAAAGCAAAAATGTAGCAAATCTCAGTTGTGAAAATAGGATGCAAAAGTTTTAAAATAAATATATACCCAATTAAGTACATACCAGTTGGAATATCTCCAGGGTATATTGACAACAGTTTAAATTCTGGAGGGAAAGAAACTATCAAATTACTAAAGAGGAACATTGAAAATATTGGATATAATGTTAGCATCATTTCTAAGTGCTTCTCTGTAATAAAGAAAATATAAGGAAATTACTTTCACTTCGGGGACAAAGTAAGAAAGTTGGACTTAGTTGGGTGAGGTAGTTAGTCATTCATGAATGTGTGAGCAGAGGGAAAAAAATGAAGAGTGACTGAAAACCACTGGGAGACTTATCTGACAGATAAATACTTGGAAAATGAGGAATTTATCTGTCAGAACCTCCCATAGCCATATTTACATCCCTTTGAAGATCATGTTGCACCTTATTAGGTGGCCTGGACCCTCCTTACCATCAAAACTGTCATAACTACCAATAAGCCTGGCACCTGCTCAAAGAAAGCTTTCTAAGAGATATACAAAGGGTAATAAACTGATTAAGGGAGCATAGAATTGAGGTAAAAGCAGGAATATTCAATTTCCTTTAAAAATTACTCAATGAGCATCATGCCATTCTCTTTTGGAGGTGGTCTGTGCAGTCCCTGTGCCATCAATCAAAGTCAAAAGATGGATCAGAGTGGGACTCTCCAAAAACTTCCCTGGGACTTCCAATAAAACTGGAGTGGAGGAGGGGTACACTTTTCTTCTCTATGAGAGGACCCACTATCTCCCTTGAGAGTGCCTCCTTTTCCCTTTTTCTATCCCTTGTAATAAATTTATGTCTATTACTCTGAGCAACATGTCTGAAACCATTCTGGCAGAATTGTAAGAACTGGAGTGATAGGAAGCCATTGTAGTGGACCTGTCCCCTGTAAGAATAGAACTAAGTTAATTTTAAACCCACATTTGTTTAAGAGGTGTAGCACTTTTGGTAGTATGGCCATTTTGACAATATTAATTGTGCCTATCCAAGAACATGGAAGGTCTTTCTATATTCTAAGGTCTTCATCAATTTCTTTCTTAAGTATTCTGAAGTTTTCATTGTAGATATCTTTCACCTTTTGTTGTTGTTATTGTTAGATTGATTCCAAAGTATTTTATTTTTTTGTGGGGGCTATTATGAATGGGATAGTTTTCCTAATTTTTCTTTCAGCTGATTTGTTATTGGAGTTTAGGAGTGCAATTGATTTATGAATGTTAATTTTGTATCCTACTACTTTGCTGAATTCATTTATGAGTTCCAGAATTTTTTTGGTAAAGGTTTTTGGGTCTTCTAAATATAGAATCATGTCCTTGGCAAACAGAGATAGTTTAAGCTCTTCTTTTCCTATTGATATCCCTTTAATTTCTTTGTCTAACTGCTCTGGCTAGAGATTCAAGGACCATGTTGAATAGAAGTGGTTAAATTTTTAACACTGTCTTGTTCCTGTTTTTAGAGAGAATGCTTTCAGTTTCTATTAACCATGATGTTTGCCTTGGGAGTTGCATGAGTTTTCACAACAAATCCAGGAATCCAAACAGGTTGGGGAGAATTTTAGATTTCATATCCCTGAAAAATCTGGGAACCCGGATTAGCAATAAGCTCAGTATGGGTACTAGAAAAACCTATAGACAAACAAACAAACAAAACCTTCTTTTAGACAGTGATTGTGAAGATAGGTTTCTGAGTTGGCATGACTGGGGATAGCACAGAAAAACAAACAAAAACACAAAATCTTCTCCCTTAAGAATTCTCAATCATAATCCCAAAATCTGAAAAGTTATAAGATCTGAAATTCAGCTATGGAGTAACCTAAAACTAGCTACTTCAAAAATTTAGTGTTGCTTACTTTTCCTGCATTGTTAATGCCATTAGATATCTGGAAGAGCAAAGCAAAATCTCCATAACAGAAATTAATTTAAATATATGCCTGAATGTATTGCCAAAGATAAAAATGTAAAAAATCCAAGTACAGTAAGCATATGTAGTATACATAAAATTTTATTTTGCAGTACGTGTAACATTCTGGGTATAAATGATAGTGAGCAAACGTTAATAAAAGTCAACAGAAACACATGCATAATTAATGCCTGCAAATTATTAAATTAATAAAGACTAATAAATGATGGTGAAATTAAATAGATAGGATAGACAGTGGCAGGCCGTTATGGTGTTATGCCCCCTAAAAAGCCTTCTCTAGATTTTCCAGGCTACTCCACAAAATTTACCTATGGAAACATTTCAAACTTTCCAATCAACTCTTTTGTCACAGAGAAGTGGGAAAAGGGAAGGCAAAATGAACCTGAGTAGAGACTATAGAAAATTTCCAACTTAAGGGCTAAAGGGTACAACCAATGAGAATGTTGCAGGTCTAAACAATAGTCTTGGCATTTTTGCAGTAACTGATTATTTTATATATTAATCAATGCCCCTACCCAGTAGCTATATAAGCTAGACTAGTACATTTATTTTATTTTATTTTATTTTACATTTGAATCGGATGGGTTATAATTTCTCATTTTTTCTGAGTGTACAGATTGCAGAATCACATTGGTCATCCAGTCACGTATATACCCACAGCAATAATAATGTCTATTTTATTCTGCTATCTTTCCCTTCCCCCCTTCCCCTCCTCTCCCCTCCCATCACTTCTCTCTACCCAATCTAATGTGACCCACTTCTTTTTTCCCCCCTCACATCGTCATACCTTTATTCTGTATAATGAAGGGGGTCTCCTTCCCTCTTCCATGCAATTCCCCTTCTCCCTCCCTTTCCCTCCCACCTCTTTTCCCCATCTAGAGGTAATTTTCTTCTCATGCTCTTCCTCCCTATCCCATTTTGAGTCACCTCCCTTATATCAGAGAAGACATTCGGCATTTGGTTTTTTTTGGGGATTGGCTAACTTCACTTAGCATAATCTGCTCTAATGCCATCCATTTCCCTGCAAATGCCATGATCTTGTTATTTTTTAGTGCTGAGTAATAATCCATTGTGAATAAGAGCTCTAATCTCTAGGGCATATAAAAAACTCAAAAAGTTAAACAACAACAACAAAATAACCCAATCAACAAATGGGCCAAGGATCTGAACAGACACTTCTCAGAAGAGGATATACAATCAAACAACAAATACATGAAAAAATGCTCACCCTTGCTAGCAATCAGAAAAATGCAAATTAAAACTACTCTAAGATACCATCTCACTTCAGTAAGAATGGCAGCCATTATGAAGTCAAACAACAACAAGTGCTGGCGAGGATGCAGGGAAAAAGGTTGTGGTGGGACTGCAAATTGGTGCAGCCAATTTGGAAAGCAGTAGGGAGATTCCTTGGAAAACTGGGAATGGACAACCATTTGACCCAGCTATTCCTCTTATCAGACTATACTCAATAGACTAGTACATTTAAGGGACATACTGCTGTCAGGACCCCACTCTCTCAGTGAAAGCTCTGATTCTTTTCTTCTCACTTGAATAAATCCTATTCTTTCACACTTCCTCTCTGTTGTCCAAGGACTTCATCCTTTGAATTCACAAAGATAAGAACCCACAAAGAAGATGCCAGAGAATTGTTGAGGTTTGCTGTAATACTAGAAGTCATAGCCTGTTATGAAGGGCTGCAACTCAGCTAGATCCTGCTCACTGCTGCTGAAGAATCTGGTCCTGCTGGCTGAAATGAAGCAGCTAACACTAGAGAACATCCTCTACTGCAGAGGACTGTAATATCACTGGTTATTATAGCAGCAGAGGCAAGGAATCTGATTTCTATATTCTATGTGTTATAAGAAAAAAAAGAGAAAAAGATGTGTGAAGAAATAAACAAGGGCCTATCAAAATTTTCTAGACAGGCTTGTAAAAGAACCAAATATAAATTTTAGAAGAGATCCAAAGACATACAAAAGAGAATAGGGAAGAGAGCATATTTGAAGATAATTTTTCAGAATTAATGAAAGACAGCAATATCATATTTAGAAAATGTCATAAACCCCAGGAGAGACAAACAAAAACAATATTGTATGTAGATCCATTACAATAAAACAGCAAACACCAAAGAAAAGAAAGTGTTTTAAAAAGTAATGGCATTTCAACAGAGTTTACTTCTCAATTGCAATGATTAAAAAAAAATGTGTTGTCATGTTTTTCTCAAAGTGCTTAAAGAAAAAAATGTCAACCTAATATATGTAATAAAATTATTTTTGAAGATTGATGTTATAGGTGTTTACAATTTATCTAAAAACATGTAACCTGAACAGCCTAGTATCGCCTTCAGCTTGATTAAAATTTGAACCATCATTTGTTTTTTAAAACACTTTATTTTTATATTTAAATTATTTATGCCCCTTTGAAGTCCACCCCTCTCAAATGCTAGGGACCAGATCCAGGGTCTTTGGCTTATTATTGCAAATGTTCTATCTCAGAGATATATCCCCAGCCCTGCCCCTTTCATATTTAAATCAGATATATCTTTCTTTACTACCTAAGATCTATCCCTTTGAAATGTAATCATTAATGGATAGAGCTTCTCTCTCCAAGTTTCTGCCAGAAGTTAGGAGCCAAAGTTCTTTGAGTGCCAATTTTCAAAAGAGATAATCTATACACATTTGCAAGCTCAGGAATAACTCAACGGGCTGAACACAAACCCATCAATCAGCTTTCCCTTAATGTCCCAGAGGAGTACTTTCCACTAGCTCACCCTGGCTCTAAAAAATACTGCTGCATTTTGATAGAGTTGAATTGAGGTTGAGCTCTGACATCTCACCTGTTTGCAAGGCCTTGAGTCAAGTTTTCCTTTCCTGTTTAATACTGTCCTATGTAATTTTTCTTTTGATGGTTGAAAGTCAGGATATTGAAAATGGATTTCTTAGAAAAATCCCAACCAGAGAAGTTCTGTTCACTCCAAATAAAATAGATCAAAGTATTATTATAAACAATGAGGCTGTTACATGGTTTTTAGAATCAATTTTCAAGTAAAATATAAAATTATAAGCTATTTTCACTTAATAGTTTCAAATTATTCAAAGTGGAAACTGATACAATTATAAGGATTTGTAATTCACCATTTCATTAGCAAAATTTAATATATCTCTTCTACTAAATAAAACAGACACAAAAAATATTAATATGATTATTATAAACTATAAAATTAACAATTTTTATCATTCATCTGACAGCTAATACATTTTCTGGGTGTTTGGTTCTGACACACTCTCTACCACTGAGGTACACTCTTAGTCCTTTTTATTTTATTTTGAGAAAGAATCTTGCTAAATTCTCCAGGTTGGCCTGGAACTTGCAATCCCCTGCTTTGGTCTCCTGAGTAGATGGGATTGTAGGTATGTGCCACAATGTTCAGCTGATAATAAATATTTTTCAAAAATTTTAAAAATTTCTAGTTGTTGATAAACCTTTATTTTATTTATTTATATGCACTGTTGAGAATCAAACCCAGTGCCTCACACATGCCAAGCAAGTGTGCTACCACTGAGCCACAGCCCCAGCTCCTAACAAATACTTTTAATTGAGTAATCATCTACATAATCTACAAAACCAATTGAGTACACAGTATCTCAAGATATTTCAGAGAGTTTATGCTACACACATAAAAATATCTCTATAAACAAATGAAATTAAGTCACAACAGAGTAAGAAAAAGGCTGGGAAAATCAATGAGACACTCTTATGTGATATATGAACCAAATGAGAAAAATAATAAAAAAAAACATTTAAAATTTAATTAATATGAAGTGTATTAATGAAAGTCATCTAAAGTAGTCAATAGAGAAAAATTTATTGCTCTATTTGTTTATATCCATATAACAAACAGGACAAAAACACATTCATCTTTATCACTTATGAGAGACAATAACAAGATAAAGATACCAAATAAAAGATTTGTGGATTTGTTCTTTGAAAAGAATAATCTCAGAAATGATTAAATGATTATTCAGAGAGAGAGAGAAAGTAAATGTAGTGTGATAGAATATTATTATTTAAGGAATCAAGGTAAATTATTTATGAAATTTTCTAATGTTTTTGCAGTTCCTTCTTGGTCTTAAATTATGTCAAATCAAATATTATACATTTTCAGAAAAGAGTATCTTCTATGATTTTTGAACTTGCCTGAATTTCTGTGTTTCATTTCATGAATTCACTGGTGTATCAGTTAATACTTATTATACTGCATAAAAACAAGCCCCCCTCCCCCCAAAATGTGGCAAGATATGGAATTTAAATTAAATCACAAAACACAAAGATCCAGGGTCAGGAAAAGCACATTTGTTCAAGAATGTCACTAAGAATATTAAAATATAAAAATTGCTCAGTGGCATTTTTCCCCAATATATCTATCTTGTAATGAGATGTGCATAAAATACAAGAGATAAAGTCATTTGATTTACATGTTTTAATAATCTGGGTTGTTTCTTAAGAGCATAGAGCATTATAAAACTTTTCTGACAATGTCAAGAGTGATTTGTTTAAAACCTTTGAATAGGTTTTTCTAAGTTGCCTTGTGCTTTTCTAACCACTGGCTTGCATCTTAAAATAAAAAAAACTTGACAACACTAAGATTACATATATATGTATATTTGTGTATATATATATATATACACACACACATATATGCACATATATACATAATTTTAATCATTTACTTTTTCATTTCAGAACTAAGGTTTCTACATTGTGAGAACCTCCATGGTCCACGGGTGGGGTGGGGAGGGCGGTGTGAAGATATATATAAATTAGTCCAACACTGAACTATGTTTAAACTTTCAGAAAAGAATCTCATGTAGACCAACCATGAAAGGAATAAAGATGTTTTTCTGATATGATCATGACAATCAGAAATGTTTTTTCAATACCCATATTTTGGTTACTTTAGATCTATTATAGGAATTAATTTGAAAGTAAAATGATCCCTCTTTTCATCTTCCATGCACTGTAAAAAAGGTAATGGCATGGCTATGAGAATCATAAAATTATGATATTTTACTTAAAATTTTTGCTTTTCTAAATATAATTTTTTTAAAAACAAGAAGTGGTAGGTATTACTTGGTATTTATTATGCTTAAAATGCTCACTTTAAATCAAAAGTGTGTTTCACCTATTTAAAAATGGATTTAACAGGAGGCTAGGTTGTGGCTCAGCAGTAGTTCACTTGCCTAGCATGGGCAGGGCGCTGAGTTCCATACTCAGCACCACATAAATAAATAAATAAAGGTATAAAAATGTTAAAGAATGGATTTAACAATCCAAAAATTAGAGACAGTTAACCAAAATGAATAATCTGAAGGTCCTGAAGCCTCCCTAAATATCTCCTTTGTTTATTAAACACTTAACTCTCCACATATTCACTCTAATAAGTGAAGGCTTTCAAAATGTCAATTTGTTTGAGAAGTTAACTAAGCATTTTTCAGTTATTATTCATGTCATTACTTTTCTGCTTTATTTTGAATTATGGATCAACAAAACAATAAGTGAATTTGAAGCATATTTTATAAGAGACCTCCTACTAATCAGTTTTCCATTACTATAGTGAAATATCTGAGTGAGATTAACTTTACAACGAAAGGAGGTTTATTTACCATACTGTTATAAAGTTTCAAAATCCAAGACCAGATGGCCCCCTTGGTTTGGCTTTTGGTAAGGGCCTAACAGCATATATTGTCCCACCCTGGTGAGAGCACCTGTGGGAGGAAGAGTTGCATATGAAAATCAGGTAGTCACAGGCTCAGGGTGTTCTAACAACCCTCTCTCAAGAATTACAAAAATACCTTAATCCATTTCAAAGGCCTGCTCCAATTGACCTAAGGACCTCTCTCTAGCCCCACCTCTTAAAGTCCCAGCTCCAGGACCCTGAGGCTTAAACTGCCAGAACATGAAGCTTTGGGTGGACATGCTCCTGTCACATTCAAACCACAGCCACATTTAGTTTGATGGCTTTGGGAAACACCCAGAAGAGTGTTGCTACAAGGATATATTTAAATGGTGTAACGATGATAGGGCCCTAAGCTTTTAAAGTCCAGCAGAGGAGTCTGGGAAACTTCTGGGCAATACATACAAATACTAATATAATGGGATGGGACATACCATATATTTTTAATCTAAAATGTATTTATTTTAATAAACAACATATGCAGCTTAGTGACTCATGACAACGAAGGTTTAGTCTATAAATATTTGACATGTTAGTTGAGGGCTGGTTGACTCTCCTCTGTGTATCTTCTGATTCTGGAACCCAAACTTCAGAAATAGCACATGTATTGAACATACGATGATGAGCTACCAGAAGAGAGTGCCCAGGAACAGGCATTCAAGCAGCTGTACACTAGTTAGGAGAAACAGGAACACACTGCCTATATTATATATTTATAGTCCATAATGCAACTGGGTACACAGTGGGTCATTCGTAGTTCTCACTTCAGAGAGAGGATTCAGGCTATGTCGACGGACCCCATCCAGTTCCCTGGCTAATGCAATATGAAGAGCATTTATTAATGAAGAGTGTCTCATGTGCTCTCTCCATGATGGGACACTATCATCTTCATGGGCACGGTTGAACTTATTTCTGAGTCCTATGGTTCCAGAAAGCAGCAACTATGAAGTAATCCCCACCCTATGTCCTGGGATAGGGTCAATGGTGATGAAGCGCCCAGCCCTTGTATATTCCCAGATAAGACCATTTCCATTCTTCCTCTTGACTCCTATAAAACTCTCAAGTAACTTTCTTATTTACTTGCCTCTGTAAAATGCAGGCCATGTCCTCTTCATTGAGATACTCTTCATAGGTAAATATTCTTCATATTGCATTAGCCTAAGTAAAATCATCTCCTTAATTTTGTCTTCAACACCAAAAAGATTAATAAATGTCAGAAAATGCAAAAATATTTCACATGTATTAGGCTATAGTCATCTTTCCCAAAGGTGACAATTTTCTAATTGAAACTGAGATAGGAATTTGAGGATACAGAAAAAGAAAGCTATATTGAGTCTCAAAAAAGATAATGCCCATGGAGAGTGAAAATGCAGGAAACATGCATGAACCTTTGAAATGCAATACAGGCAACTGGTGAGCAGCCTGGCCCATGTCCTCAGCCAAAGTTCTTGACCACAAAAGTACCATGATACATAGGCAATGTGCAAGTGCTGAAAAACTGGCTTGAACTCACCTAATTTTGCCCTGACTCCATCTCTAGTCCATCCCCAAGCTAATATTATAAATATTAATACTACAGACCAAAGGACTGCTGATTTGCTCTACAGATGACCCACATTCTCTCTTGAATATGTGTCCTATCTATGTCTCTGACTGACACATACTGAAGTATATTGCTATCACATAAGGCATGGTTCCTACTTTTCATGAGTCTCATTCGGCCTCTCTGGGATCTCTTCCATTGACAAATCAATTGTTGAAAATTTTTATTTTTTTTTAAATAGGGATTAAGGATTTATCAATTTATAACTTCTCCAGCATTTGTGGGTTTTCATGAAAGAAAACCTTTCAATGTACCCTCGCTGATTGCTTTTCCTAGATTCTGATCCACTTCTTTAGTCATGTGTCTTTCTCTAGCCCCAGGAGACAAAACTCCACCAAGTCACCATAATCAGGATACTTCACCATGCTTACATTTGCCCCATCACAGTGCAAAACACACTTTTTCCTTTCTATACTTATTTGTGTACAAATTTAACACTTCAATTCTGTTTTTATTATGGTCTAAGAATATGAGCTAACTCAACCATTTTCTGTTATGAGACATATTATCTCACAATATTTTAGAACACCACTAGTAACAGTGTTGCTGATGGTAGCTTCTTGCCTATGTGTGAGGACAAGATTTGTTCGGACTTTAGGAACTCTAAATCTTACAAAGTGTAACTATTACATCATATCTGGGAGAGGAGGTTTCTTATCTAGTGAGATTTTTGGAACTCATAATTAATTGCTGCCTTTCACTTTTCTGTTGCATGCTTCACGTGGTGATCTGTACTCAGGGAGTTCTAAATAGGTGTTGCTAATTGCCTGTGACACCTCACCAGAGGCATGCTAATGGAACACATGTGGTGTTCACAATGCCACTCCTACTGAAGGCTTTGCTTGCATTGCCAGGCTGTTTCCATCCCTGAGTTAACTTTCTCTTTAATTATCTCTCAAATAATAAAAATTGTTTTGAGGTTAGAACCAAAATTCTTCGATGACAAAGGATGTGAATTGAGAAATAAAAAGAAGAGCCAGTGACATTTGGAAATAGGAGCAAGCAGAGAGACTTATTCCACAGAACACCAGGTCAGAAGAGATTCTCAGTTCAACTGCCTAAGTGAGAATTTCAATTATGCTAGAAGCCATTGCTGTCACTAGAAAATGCACACCTTAGTTAAACAACCAAGAATGATTAATTAGTCTGGATGTGGATTTAAAGTACCTAAAAGGGGTGATGAGGAGATTTAGTGTCATGCTAAATCAAGGCCAAAGGCAAAAATAAAGCTGTGGGCAGAGTTTGTGGAATTTTCTGTGCCTGAACAGAATGAAAATTGGAAATGATGCTACCCTTACAATTCATGGTAATGGTGATAATTCTGCAAATAGCAATTATCATGTGTTTTCAGAAGACTTCTGTGCTCAACAGAAATGACAACAGGATAGGAAAGGCAGCAGAATACAACAGACACTAGTATGGCAATATATAAATCAATGGATGTGTAACTGATGTGATTCTGCAATCTGTATATGGGGTAAAAATGGGAGTTCATAACCCACTTGAATCAAAGTGTGAAATATGATATATCAAGAACTATGTAATTTTTTGAACAACCAACAATAAAAATTAAAAAAAGAAATGACAACAATAATCTGGCCATTATAGAGATGTTGCTTCTTAAACTTCAAAAATTATATATATTAATGACATATACAGGAGTGCTGCAATATTTAGATCTAACTTAAAAATAATACTTTCCACTCCTGATATCTATTTTAAGGAAAAGATAGAAGTTGCAAGTCAACTGAGAACTATTCAACAATCACGTCTCTTTCCCTTCACCCCAGATTTAAGCACTTT